>NC_058102.1:36073106-36376136 GCF_020171115.1 Neogale vison | reverse complement strand
TGAAGATCTGTATGCTTCTACGGTTCTGTATAGAGGGTAATCTTATTACAAAGAGCCACTGACAGTTTGCTCAGATGTACTGCTAAAAGTGGTACAAGCATACTTTTTCTTTTTAATTTTCTTTTTAATTTAAAAAATTCTGTTTTTAAAAAAGAAAATTCCATTTCACTTTGCCTTTTTCTTTTTAAATTAACATACAATGTATTATTAGCCCAGGGGTACAGGTCTGTAATCATCAGTCTTACACAATTCACAGCACTCAGCATAGCACATACCCTCCCCAGTGTCCATTACTCAGCCACCCTATCCCTACCCCCTCACCCCGCAGCAACTCTTAGTTTGCTTTATGAGATTAAGAGTCTCGTATCGTTTATCTCCCTCCCTGGCCCCATCTTTCATTTTTTCCCTCCCTACCCATCTTGACCGCCCCCCCGGCCCTGCCTCTCAATTTCTTCCTAACAGAAAGATCATATGGTAGTTGTCTTTCTCTGATTGATTTACTTTGATTAGCATAATACCCTCTAGTTCCATCCACGTCATTGCAAATGGCAAGATTTAGGGGTTTTGGATGGCTCCATAGTATTCCATTATATATATATATATATATATATATATATATATATATATATATATATCACTTATTTATTCATTCATCTCTTGATGGACATCTAGGTTCTTTCCATAGTTTGACTGTTGTGGACATTGCTACTATAAACATTCAGTTGCACATGCCCCTTTTTATCACTACATTTGTATCTTTACCAAGTGGTACGATTGCTGGGTTGTAGGGTAGCTCTATTTTCAACTTTTTGAAGAACCTCCATACTGTTTTCCAGAGTGGTTGCACCAGCTTGCATTCTCATCAGCAGTTTAGGAGGGTTCCCTTTACTCCACATCCCGTCAATATCTGTCATTTCCTGACTTGTTAATTTTAGCCAGTCTAACTAACCAGTGAGGTGGTATCTCACTGGTTCTGTTTTGTGTTTCCCTGATGCCAAGTGATGTTGAGCACTTTTTCATGTCTCTTTCGGCCTCTCATATGTCTTCTTCGCAGAAATGTCTGTTTATGTCTTCTGCCCATTTCTTGATTGGATTCTTTGTTCTTTGGGTGTTGAGTTTGATAAGTTCTTTATAGATTTTGGATACTAGCCCTTTATCTGATAAGCCATTTGCAAATATCTTCTCTCATACTGACAGTTGTCTTTTGGTTTTGTTGACTGTTTCCTTTGCTGTGCAAAAGCTTTTGATCTTGATGAAGTCCCAATGGTTCATTTTTGCCCTTGCTTCCGTTGCCTTTCACGATGTTTCTAGGAAGAAGTTGCTGCAGCTGAGGTCAAAGAGGTTGCTTCCTATGTTCTTCAAGAATTTTGATGGATTCCTGTCTTAAAAGACAGGAATCGTGTGTGGTGTAAGGAAATGGTCCAGTTTCATTCTTCTGCATGTGGCTGACCAATTTTCCCAATACCATTTGTTGAAGAGACTGTCTTTTTTCCATTGGACATTCTTTTCTGCTTTGTCAAAGACCAGTTGACCATAGAGTTGAGGGTCTATTTCTGGGCTCTGTCTTCTGTTCCATTGTGTCTCTTTTTGTGCCAGTATCATATTGTCTTGATGATGACAGCTTTATAATAGAGCTTGAAGTCTGGAATTGTGATTCCACCAACTTTGGCTTTCTTTATCAACTTTACTCTGGCTATTCAGGGTCTTTTCTGGTTTCATATTAATTTTAAGATTATTTGTTCCATTTCTTTGAAAAAAAAAACGGATGGGATTTTGATAGGGATTGCATTAAATGTACACATTTAATTGCTTTAGGTAGCATAGACATTTTCACAATATTTGTTCTTCCAATTCATGAATATGGAACATTTTTCCATTTCCTTGTGTCTTCCTCAATTTCTTTCATGAGTATTTTGTAGTTTTCTGAGTACAGATTCTTTGCCACTTCAGTTAGGTTTATTCCTAGGTATCTTATGATTTTGGGTACACTTGCAAATGGAATCAACTCCTTAATTTCTCCTTTTTCTGTCTTGCTGTTGGTGTATAGAAATGCAACTGATTTCTGTGCATTGATTTTATATCCTGACACTTTACTGAATTCCTGTATGAGTTCTAGCAGTTTTGGAGTGGAGTCTTTTGGCTTTTCCACATAAAGTATCATATCATCTGCAAAGAGTGAGCGTTTGACTTGTCTTTGCTGATTCAGATGCTTTTTTTAAAAAATTTTTTCAATTTATTTATTTTCAAAAAAACATTATTCATTATTTTTTCACCACACCCAGTGCTCCATGCAATCCGCGCCCTCTATAATACCCACCACCTGGTACCCCAACCTCCCATCCCCCCCTGCCACTTCAAACCCCTCAGATTGTTTTTCAGAGTCCGTAGTCTCTCATGATTCACCTCCCCTTCCAATTTACCCCAACTCCCTTCTCCTCTCTAACACCCCTTGTCCTCCATGGTATTTGTTATGCTCCACAAATAAGTGAAACCATATGATAATTGACTCTCTCTGCTTGACTTATTTCACTCAGCATAATCTCTTCCAGTCCCGTCCATGTTGCTACAAAAGTTGGGTATTCATCCTTTCTGATGGAGGCATAATACTCCATAGTGTATATGGACCACATCTTCCTTATCCATTCGTCTGTTGAAGGGCATCTTGGTTCTTTCCATAGTTTGGTGACCGTGGCCATTGCTGCTATAAACATTGGGGTACAGATGGCCCTTCTTTTCACGACTTCTGTATCCTTGGGGTAAATACCCAGGAGTGCAATTGCAGGGTCATAGGGAAGCTCTATTTTTAATTTCTTGAGGAATCTCCACACTGTTCTCCAAAGAGGCTACACCAACTTGCATTCCCATCAACAGTGGAAGAGGGTTCCCCTTTCTCCACATCCTCTCCAACACATGTTGTTTCCTGTTTTGTTAATTTTGGCCATTCTAACTGGTGTAAGGTGATATCTCAATGTGATTTTAATTTGAATCTCCCTGAGGGCTAATGATGATGAACATTTTTTCATGTCTCTTCAATAAATGGTGCTGGGAAAACTGGACACCTATATGTAAAAGAATGAAACTCGACCATTCTCTTACACCATACACAAAGATAAACTCAAAATGGATAAAAGACCTCAATGTGAGACAGGAATCCATCAGAATCCTAGAGGAGAACATAGGCAGTAATCTCTTCAATATCAGCCACAGCAACTTCTTTCAAGATTCAGATGCTTTTTATTTCTTTTTTGTTGTCTGATTGCTAAGGTTAGGACTTCTAGTACTCTGTTGAATAGCAGTGGTGATAGTGGACATCTCTACTGTGTTCCTGACCTTAGGGGGAAAGCTCTCAATTTTTCGCTATTGATAATGATATTTTCTATAGGTTTTTCATAGATAGCTATGATGATAATGAGGTATGTGGCCTCTATCCCTACACTTTGAAGAGTTTTGTTCAAGAAAGGATGCTGTAGGGGCGCCTGGGTGGCCCAGTGGTCTAAGCCTCTGCCTTCAGCTCAGGTCATGATCTCAGGGTCCTCGATCAAGCCCCACATCGGGCTCTCTAATCAACAGGGAGCCTGCTTTCCCCCTAAACCTCACATGCCTCTCTGCCTACTTGTGATATCTGTCAAACAAATAAAGTCTTTTAAAAAAAAAAAAAAGGATGCTATACTTTGTCAAATGCTTTTTTAGCATCTATTAAGAGTATCATTTGTTTTTTGCTGTTTCTTCTATTAACATATTGTATCACATTGATTGATTTGCGGATGTTGACCCAACTTGCAACCCAGGAATAAATCCCACTTGGTCATGGTGAATAATCCTTTTAATGTATGGTTGGATCCTATTGCCTAGTATTTTGGTGAGAATTTTTGCATTTTGTTCATCAAGGATATTGGCCTGTAATTCTCCTGTTTGGTGGGGTCTTTGTCTGGTTTTGGGATCAAGGTAATACTGGCCTCATAAAATGAGTTTGGAAGTTTTTCCTTCCATTTCTATTTTATGGAAAAGTTTTGGGAGAATAGGTATTAAATCTTTAAATGGTTGGTAGAATTCCCCTGGGAAGCTGTCTGGCCCCCTAGACTCTTGTTTGTTGGGAGACGTTTGATAACTGCTTCAATCTCCTTACTGTTTATGGGTCTGTTCAGGTTTTCTATTTCTTCCTGGTTCAATTGTGGTAGTTTATATGTCTCTAGGAATGCATCCATTTTATCCAGATTGTCAAATTTGCTGATGTATAGTTGCTCATCATATTTTCTTATAATTGTTTGTATATCTTTGGCGTTGGTTGTGATCTCTCCTCTTTCATTCATGATTTCATTTATTTGGGTTCTTTCTCTTTTCTTTTTGATAAATGTGGCCAGGGGTTCATCAATCTTTTTAATTCTTTCAAAGAACCAGCTCCTAGTTTCGTTCATTTGTTTTATTGGTTTTTTTTTTGTTTTGTTTTATTTTGTTTTGTTTTGTTTCTATTCCTTGATTTCTGCTCTGATCTTTATGATTTTTCTTCTCCTGCTGGGTTTAAGCTTTCTTGGCTGTTCTTTCTCTTGCTCCTTTAGGTATAGGGTTAGCTTGTATACTTGAGACCTTTCTTTTTTCTTGAGAAAGGTTTATTTTGCTGTATACTTTCCTCTCAGGACCACCTTTCCTGTGTTCCAAAGATTTTGACCAGTTGTGTTTTCATTTTCATTTGTTTCCATGATTTTTAAAAATTCTTCCTTAATTTCCTGGTTGATACATTCATTCTTCAGTAAGATGCTCTTTAGCTTCCATGTATTTGAGTTCCTCCCAACTTTCATCTTGTGATTGAGTTCCAGCTTCAGAGCATTGTGGTCTGACAGTATGCAGGGAATGATCCCAGTCTTTTGGTATTGATTGATACCTGATTTGTGACCCAGGATGTGATCCATTCTGGAGAATGTCACATGTGCACTAGAGAAGAATGTGCATTCTGTTGTTTTGAGGTGGAATGTTCTGAATATATCTGTGATGTCCATCTGGTTTAGTGTGTCATTTTTTTTTTTTTTTAAGATTTTATTTATTTGACAGAGAGACACGCACACTGTGAGAGAGGTAATAGAAGCTGGGGTAGTAGGAGAGGGAGAAGCAGGCTTCCCACCAAGAAGGGAGCCTAATGCAGGACTAGATCCCAGGACCCTGGGATTATGACCTGAGCCAAAGGCAGATGCTGAAAGACTGAGCCACCCAGATGCCCCCCAGTATGTTATTTAAACCATGTATTTCATTATGGATTTTTTGCTTAAGTGATCTCTCCATTTCAGTGAAGAGGGAGTGTTAAAGTCTCCTACTATTATTGTATTATTATCAATGTTTTTTGATTTTGTTATTAATTGAATTGTATAATTGGCTGCTCCCATGGTAGAGGCATAGATATTTAAAATTGTTAGATCTTCATGTTGGACAGACCTTTTAAGTATGATATAGTGGCCTTCCTCATCTCCTTTTATGGTCTTTGGCTTAAAATATAATTTATCTGATATAAGGATTGCCACCCCAGCTTTCTTTTGATGTCTATAAGCATGGTAAATTGTTTTCCACCCCCCTCACTTTAAATTTGGAGGTATATTTGGGTCTAAAATGAGTTTCTTGTAGAGAACATATTGATGATTTTTTTGTTTGTTTGTTTGTTTAATCCATTCTGATACCCTGTGTCTTTTGATTGGGGCAATTAGCCCATTTACATTCAGGGTAACTCCTGAAAGATAGGAATGTAGTGTCATTGCATTACCTGTAAGGTGACTGTTATTGTGGATTATCTCTGTTCCTCTCTGGTCTGTTACTTTTAGCCTCTCTCTTTGCTTAGAGGACCCCTTTCAATATTTCCTATAGGGCTGGTTTATTGTTTGCAACTTATTTTGGTTTGTCCTGGAAGATTTTTATCTCTCTTTCTATTTCAATGACAGCATAGCTGGATATAGTATTCTTGGCAGCATATTTTTCTCTTTTAATGCTCTGAATATATCATGTCAATCCTTTCTGGCCTGCCAAGTTTCTGTGGATAGGTCTGCTTCTAATCTTTCTATCATTGTATGTTATAGACCTCTTGTCCCTAGCTGCTTTCAGGATTTTCTCTTTGCACTAAGTCTTGCAAGTTTTACTATTAGATGACATGGCCCCTTTTGGATAGGTGTGGACCTATCTTTATTGATTTTTGAGGGGGGTTATCTATGTCTCCTGGAACTTGATGCTTGTTCCCTTTGTCATATAAGGAAATTCTCTACTATAATTTGCTCCAATATACCTTCTTTCCCTCTCTTTCATTCTTCTTCTGGGATCTTTCTATTATTGTTTCATCTTATTCTATCAGTTATCTCTCAAATTCTCCCCTCATGGTCCAGTAGTTGTTTTTCTCTCTTCTGCTCAGCTTCTTTACTCTCTATCACTTGGTCTTCTGTATCACTAATTTTCTCCTGCCTCATTTATCCTAGCAGTAAGTGTCTCCATTTTTGATTGCACCTCATTAATAGCTTTTTTAAAATTTAAACTTGGTTAGATTTTAGTTCTTTTATTTCTCCAGAAAGGGATTTTCTTGTATCTTGCATGCTTTTTTTTTGAGCCCAGCTAGCACCTTGATAATCGTCATTCTGAATTCTAGTTCTGATATCTTACTAATGTCTGTATTGATTAGGTCCCTAGCTATCGATTCTGCCTCCTGATTTTTTTGTGTGTGTGGTGAAGTTTTCTGCCTTGTCAGTTTCTCCAGATGAGAATAGATGAATGTGAGAATAAAATACTAAATGGGTAGCAACGGCCCCAGAAAAATATACACTAACCAAATAGCAAGAGACCTGAAACTGTGGGGAGAAGGAGGAAAAAATGTGTATGTATGTATGTATGTGTGTGTGTATGTGTGTGTGTGTGTGTGTGTATATATATGTATATATGTTAGATTGGTGAATAGAATAGAGCCATGCACTTGATATTGGTGTATTTTGTCTGTTAGAATAAGCTTCAGTCCAAAATTTTTAAAAAAGAACAACTTATATATATACAAAAATAAGGGTAAACATGATGAAGGGATGGAATATGAATGTAAAGATGAAATCCTTTTAAAAGAAGGATTCTAAAAAAGGAATTGATTAGATAAGAAATTGTCGACAAAAGAAAAAAAAAAGTAGAAAGATTGTGATCAGGCTGGAGACTGGAACAAAGTCATGTGCTAGATTCAGGGTGTATTTTGATCTGTTAGAAGAAAGTTTAACCCCAAATTTTAAAGATTAAAAAAACCTATATCCATACAAAAAATAAGGTTATATACAATGAAGTTATAGAATATAATAATGAAAATTTTAGAAAGATTTTTTAAAAAGTATTATAAGGTAGTTAAAAAAGTTTAAACTAGGAAAGAGGAAAAATTAAAAAAAATAGAATTAAGAAAAGAAATGAAATTTTAAAAATTTAATGTTGAAAGACTTAAGGAATCCTGGGGGAAAAAACCATGAATTCTGTGTGTTGCTTTCCCCTGGCTCTAGCGTTCACAGTCCTCATTGATTGGTGAACTTGGTTCTGGCTGGATGTTTTTGTTAATCTTCTGGGGTGGGGCCTGTTACAGTGATTCCCAAATGTCTTTGCTGAAGATGGAATTGCACTGACCTTGCCAGGGGCCAGGCTAAGTAATGCACTTGGTTTTACTCTCTGTAGTTTTTTCTTCCGTGAACACTTTATGTATTGCTTTGGCGGAGAATGAAGATGGCGGCTTTCCAGTCTCCTGTCCTGTAGGAGCCAAGAGCTCAGGGACCCACTCCTCAGTGCAAAGGAAAAGCCGTCAATCCCTTCTATCTCCCTGGTCTCTGGTTATACTCCGAGCTCACCCCGCATGTGACTAACATTTCTATCTCTGGTGCATGGCCCCTTTTGGAGGCTCCAAACCCAGTAGATTCCTGCAGTGTGCTCCACACTACTCATCCTGGAAGAGGAAGGAGGGTGTCTCCCCAATCTGCCAGTTGTGGGGTCCCTGCGCAAAATGCAGTGGCCCACCTGTGCCTTGGATCAAGATTTAAGGGAACCCCAAACTGAGGGCCCACTCCTTGGCTCTGTCTCTGTGGCTGGCTTCCCTGCTCTGACAGTTGGGGGCTCTGCTGCAGTAAGACACCCCTTGTCTTTCTATGACTCTGAGGGTCCTGAGACCACACTGTCTCTGCGAGGTCTCCACTGCTACTTAGCCAGGAGTGAAGTCCCCCAGTGGAGCAGACTTCTTAAAGTTCCATTTTTGTGCTCTACTACTCTACCACTTGCCAGAAGCCAGCCTCTCCCCCTGTGGTCTATCTTCCCATATATCACCTCGGATTCACTTCTGCACACACCCTACCTTCCCAAAAGTGGCTGGTTTTCTGTTCCTAGAGTTGTTCTTTTTCTCTTCCATCTCCTGTTGAGTTTGTAGGTGGTCAGATTGGTTTGATAGCTATCTAGCTGTATTCCTGGGAGCAGATGAAATTTAGGTCTCCTACTCCTCGACCATGTTGCTCCTCTCTCATCCCTTTATTTATTTATTTTTAAAAAGGTTTTATTTATTTATATGACAGAGAGAGATCACAGGAAGGCAGAGAGTCAGGCAGTGAGAGAGAGGTGGGGTAGCAAGCTCTCTGCTTAGCAGAGAGCCTGATGCGGGGCTCAATCCCAGAACCCTGAGACCATGTCCTGAGCCGAAGGCAGAGGCTTAACCCACTGAAACACCCAGGTGCCCCAGTCCCTTTTGCCTTTTGTAATGAAAAAAGTAGAAATGATGATAAATTAGATTTTTATTGTAACATAATTTAATTCCTGTAGCTTGATTAATAATTTTCTATATTCTTTGCAGAGTTCATGTATATGATTGGCAGGGACATAGAGAGAAGGTCTGAAGAAATGTGTTGCTGTTAGTACATTCGAGATACAAAATGTGGTATCTTAACTTCAACACTATAGGTATTTGGGCCCAGAAAATTCTTTATTTGGAGGCTGTCTTATGTTTTCTAACATGTTTACATATTTAGCAGCATCCCTGGCCTCTACCCACTAGATGCCAGTAGAATTCACCCAGATATGACAACTTAAACGTCTCCAGACGTTGCCGACATTCCCTTGGGTACAGGATGGGGAGGACAAAAGTCATCACTGAATGAGAAACACGGTGCTAAATAAATGTTCCCCGTCTGTCTCTGTCAATATTTAGAATTAGCTAGAGGGTTGTATGCCTGTTTACATTTAATGTTTGCATTAACTCTGTCCAGCCCACTGTTATCATGGATTTGACTGGTTTTCATTTATCAAGTGTCTAGGTTATTGTGATTCTTTAAAAATGACATTTTAGACAAAGACAGCATTGTTAGGGAGACTGGCATAAAGATGGGCAAAACTTTCACAGAGGAAAAAAATTCTCCGTACTCAATGGTAATTCCTAGAATATGTGATCAAAATCAGATTAAAAATAGTTGAAAGGATATAAGGGAGGGCATTTTGTTGTTTTATGTGTGTGTGACTTTTTTTTTTAATATTGTGTTCTAAAATTTAACTGTTAGAATGAATAATACTTTATAGACCCAGATGTGCTTTCTTCCTTTGACTAAAACAATATTTATTCTCTCTGCTTTCCCAATTTGTATTCTTCTTCACTGAGTGCTTAATTTTCATTGTTTCTCAAGGATAAATCACAGGGGGAGAAATATGAAAAGTTGAATATTTTTCTATTAAAAATAGTATAATATATCCACCTCCACATACAGATATATAAAAGTGACCCCACCACTTATTAGTCAGAGATCAGTAAGGTTTTTTTTTCCATTTCTTTCTCAACAGTCACTTCAACTTTACATTAATGGAGTTAATTTCATTAATTATAAATCAATTTCATGTAATATGAATAAAATGATTTCTCATTAGATTGTGGTTTGATGGTATATTAAAGTGTATTTTTATTTATTTATTTTTAAATATTTTATTTGTTTGACAGAGACCACAAGTAGGCAGAGAGGCAGGCAGAGAGAGAGAGGAGGAATCAGGTTCTCCACTGAGCAGAGAGCCCAATGTGGGGCTCGATCCCAGGACCCTAGGATCATGACCTGAGCCGAAGGCAGAGGCTTTAACCCAGGCACCCAGGGTTAAAGCACCCCTGAAGTGTACTTTTATTTTTAATATACTTAGAATCCAGAGGATTTTTTTTGACATTACCAGCATGTAAACAAACCCCGTTTTCAATTTTAAAGTTCTGGAAAAGCCTTTGGTGTGAACGATTTATTACAGTGTAGCCTCTTATAATCTGTAGCTGGGCTTCTGTTATAATACTCTTCTCGCCAGTTGTGTGACCTTTGGCATGTTCCTGAACTTTTCTTGTCTAAAGTTCATCGTTTGGGGGCGCCTGGGTGGCTCAATGGGTTAAAGCCTTTGCCTTCGGCTCAGGTCATGATCTCAGGGTCCTGGGATTGAGCCCCACATTGGGCTCTCTGCTCTGCGGGGAGCCTGCTTCCTCCTCTCTCTCTCTGCCTGCCTCTCTGCCTACTTGTGATCTCTGTCTGTCAAATAAATAAATAAAAATCTTAAAAAATAATAATAAAGCTCATCATCTGTAAAATGGGGCTAGTATTAATAGCCTTCTTCATAATGGTCATGAGTAATAAATGAATTTTATGCGATGTTCTTGATACACTGTATCAAGTAAGTTTAACTTTTGTTATTGTTACCGTAAGTATTTCAATGTTAAGGGGTTCTATTCCTCTGTCCTCTCTTCAGTAAATAAAGAATGGTTTCTGTAAATGTGGCAAAAGTCAGTCACAGAAGCTTGCACCCAAGCTAAGAGTACTAGAATTTACATCCAAGTTAAGAGTGCTAGAACTTACCCACATTCCTCCTGATCTACCTGAACCGTGTTCCATTCTCTTTTTAGAGCATAGATGCAAGTTTAGCATTTTACAAAATCGGAGCATCCTAGAGTGAAAGGAGAACAAGCTCGTATGCATGTACCTCAAATGGAATTATTTTCTCTTTACTCCTTTCCTTCTAGAAAGAGCAGCAGATTTATTCTCAGTGAAACTGTGTTCCAGTCCTCATTTTGCCTCGTATTAGTCATAAAACCTAGAGTTAGTGGGTAAATTTTCTGAACCTCTTTTCTTCCTGTGTAACATGGAGCTGATAACACTTTCTCCCTTTGGCTAAGTGTCACTTATCCCAAGCCTCTGCCAGTGTCACTTGGACTCTGTGAACCTTCACTTGTCCATTCGTGAGCTGGGTCAGCATTGGTCCCCCATCCTCTAGCAGAGTAATTTCCCACACCATTTATTTTCTTATTTGTCTCCCCTATAGATTGTGCACCCACAGGCGTGCGCATCTCTGTCTTGTGCACATTTGCAGCATGCACATGAGGCATAGTTGATGCTTAGTTAAAATCTCTAGCCCTGAGAAATCAGCCCTGGCAGCCCTCTAACTTGGACCACTCCACTGTTAACTTTATTCCAATAATGGAGGGGGTGATGCCCATACATTCAAAGAACCATGTTATATATAATCCTGGACACTTGCCGGCTGCGTCACTCCGTGGGACTCGGGTCCTCTAAAGAGTCAGGCAGGCTGGACAGGATTGTCTAGGTGCAGTGATCATGCCATTTATCATTTTCTCTTTGTATATATTTTTTTGAGTTGGGAATGACAGGAATATAATACATCTGTGTTGGGGAGTCCGTGAGGCTGAACTCATCAGTTTGCGAGGTTTATGGTCTTTAGGCACATTGTCAGAGATATGTGCTCGTCCCCTCATGTTAATTCTGTGTGGCCTAACAGCATATTTGCCCTTTAGAAATGTAATTATGTGGAGACTAATTAGTGGGCTGCTGCAGTTATTTAGGTGACAATAAAAGATACAGAGGGCTTTGATAGAGCCATAAAGCTAAACCTTGAGAGGCAGAATAAAGAGTTATAGAAAGAAGCATCGGTGGGCTTTGGGGACTTTATAAAACATGGAATTGTGAGTATGAGCGAAAGGTCAGCAATGATAACCAGGCTACCGATTTTAGTAAATGCAGTGAATGACAATCCTGATTGCTGAGGAGATTTTTTTCCTTCTTTTATTTATTTCATTTGTTTATGTTTTTATTTACTCTTGATCGGGAGATGCTGTTTTCAATTTTTGAATGTGTTGATTTTGAAATCCAGTGAGCACTGAGTTTGACGCAGCTCAGGAAGCTGTCAAAAATAGATCTGGATGTCAGGGGAGCAGTCACTCTTTCAGAATTGAGAAGAGTCCATCTATACATGAATGCGTGATATCATACAGAGACTGTGTACGGAGAAAAGAGAAGACAGAGCCCTCTGAAGCACCAGCTTCTTGTAAAGGAGTGTGTGAATGCTCTTCAAGGGATGGCTTTTTTAGACTCTGTAGGATGGTCCCAGGTCAAGAGAACTAGGGGGAACTGGTCTGCAAGAAGCAGAAGACAGAGAGTTTCAGGAAGGAAAAGGAGTTACAGTGCCACAAATGCTGTAGTTGCATGGGCCATTCATAGAAGCCCCTGATTTGGGGGAGGGTTGATACTTAGAGCCGGAGCGGGATTTAGGATGTATATGGGATTTGAGTCACTGGACATTTATACTATTGATTATTCTGAAAGGAAATCTGAGTCTGAGGAGAAGAAGGAATGGTAGAGGTGGAGATAGGAAAGAGTAGAGGTTTTTCCTCCTTTCTGTGCTAAGGGGCACATGAATATTTTTTTGTATTTTTAAGGCAAAGGAAACTGTAAGGGACAAAGAGATTGGCTCATGGAAAGATTTTGATTCCTAAAGGAGTTAGAAAAAAATAGGATTAAATATCTTGATGGTGGGGCGCCTGGGTGGCTCAGTGGGTTAAAGCCTCGCCTTCCGCTCAGGTCGTGGTCCCAGGGTTCTGGGATCAAGCCCCGCATCGGGCTCTCTGCTCAGCGGGGAGCCTGCTTCCTCCTCTCTCTCTCTGCCTGCCTCTCTGCCTACTTGTGATTTATGTCTGTCAAATAAATGAATAAAATCTTAAAAAAAAAATATCTTGATGGTATTTCTCCTCCGCTACCATTAACCTTGTATCAAAGGGGAAGGACCTTGTTATCTGAATCTCAATGGAAAGTGATAAAGACAATTAAGGTGGTAGATAAGTTTCTGAAATGAGATAATGCATATGAGCTTAGTTAACTGGAAATCCAGTGTTTTATCAATAAAGTTATTATTGTGGAGAAAAGTATTCCTATTTTGGAATGCATGTGAGTCTTCTTTCTCTTTAACAGTTTTATCTTTTTTTTAGGAAGAGACTCGGGTCTTTCCAAAGAGTATTGCATCCCTTTACTCCATTAAATTTTTTTAATTAGTATTGAAGTATAGTTGACATACAGTATTATAGTAGATTCAGGTATATACCTACTTTTAAAGACAATTGAACATTTTCACAAACTTTTGAGTATTGCAGGAAACTTTGTTTCTAGCAGCTAAAAAGAATACTCAGCAATAAAACATATCAATTTCATGAACAAATTGTTGCTCAAGGGATGCCTGGATGGTTCAGTCGGTTAAGCGGCTGCCTTCAGCTGGGGTCATGATCCCAGCATCCTGAGATTGAGTCCCACATTGGACTTCTTGCTCGGTGGGGAGCCTGCTTCTCCCTCGCCTCTGCCTGCCTGTGCTTGCTCTCTCTCTGAAAAATAAATAAATAAAATCTTTAAAAGAATTGTTGCTCAAAACTTTCTATAGAAATGTATATTTATATATCTACATAAATGATGTTTGGTCTGTTCAGGTGACTTTTAAACAACTATTAGAGTTAGTGAGGTTTGGGTGCCTGGGTGGCTTAGTCAGTTCAGCGTCTGACTCTGGACTTTGGCCCATGTCCTGATCTCAGGGTTGTGGGATGGAGGCCCCTATCAGGCTCACAAAGTGGGCATGGTGCCTGCTCAAGATTCTCTCTGCCCACCACCTCTGCCCCCAAAAGTGAAGGAAAAGGAAAAAAAAAAAAAAGTACTAGGTTAATCTTTACTAATGATACGAGTGGGCAAACTTTAATTTTGAAATTATTTTCTTCGATGTATTTTCAGTGCTGCCCATTAAATACTAAGGTGAGTGTTTTAAAAAATATTTTCCAGAATGATAGTTTTTATCAGGAGCCTGCTCATTTTGCAAAGGCCTCAGTAGCTGGCAAGTGGACTCTGCAGTTCGAGGTTGAGAAGAGCAGTACTTGGGCCCAATAGAGGTGCCAAATGTCTATAAGATCCTCACTGATTACAGGAGAATAGGCATAAGCCAAAAAGCTGCTGAGAGAGCTTTCTAAACTTAGTCCAGCTCTCTGACACTGAATTTTCATAGATATGACTACAATTGATTCTGATTGGGTCATAAGGGTGGGGTCTGGAATGATGGGTAATCCCTGTGGCCACTGCCTAATGGACTTCCTCAGGAGGCCCATGGGTGGGGGTGGTCTGAGGGTCAGGAGGCAAAAATGTGTCTCACGACAGTGCAGTGAGATTTGCCCAGTGATTCTACAATTTAGACGTACTTGACTGAATCCAGAAACTAAGGAGATAACACTGTGGATAACCATCAATCTTTTTCTCTGTTCCTTTATGGCATCTGATTAAATTCTGACTCTCTTTATCCTGTTGACCCAGATTACCTTTTGCCTTTCAGGCAGTCACGGTAATGTGGTTAGTGAGAGAGAGACCTCATGTTCTCATGTTTAAATGTGTGTGTATGTGTGTGTGTGTGTGTGTGTGTGTGTGTGTTTGTATCACTGCCTTAGACAAGTTTCCTTTATGAACTGATGAAAAACTGTGCTTGCTCCAAGAAGAAATCCAGGTGGTTTGTCATTCCAGTGGGAGAGAAAAACTTCTGGAAAGGGAAAAGTTCACTGGGGGTAAAGTGCTCTTTGAAAATACTTCTTAATACTTTCTAATGCAATATAAATGTAGCTGATACCCAGCCAGTATTTTCTCTCCTGAGGAATCATTTCCTTCTATTAAGAATTTGTTTTTATAGTACCAGGTCAGCATTTTTACAGTCCCTTTGACCATTTTTATTTTTGAAATGTAAAATACAAATTTGTGGTTTTATGGGTAGTAATACAGTCCTTCTCCAAATTTCTATTTTCCTCATGCAGAGGGTTACTTCTACAGGAGAACAGCAGGTTTGCGGAAGCATTACATTATTACAAATTGGCGATCGGAAGCAGGCCTACCCTGGCTTGTAAGTAATAATTCAAGTTCTTTGAAAGCACCTCTTTTTTTTTCCCCTTCTTTATTCACGAAAGCTATCTTCATGACTTACAGCCTCAGAGAGAAAAAAACATGCTATTTCTATTTCTGAACAGCTTACCAATCAGATTATGAGCTTCTACCAATTACATCTCCCTTTCATTTAATCAAGTTTTAATATCCATTTATCATTTTTTACTATATTAAGATAATGAAACTTTTATTCATCTAGAGTTCAAGCTGAAAATATTTTGAGCTCTTCGAGGGCCAAGCCTACCCACATAGTTTTCAGTGACACCTGTAGTCCTTACTGCATTGTTGGCCCCATATATATTTGTTCCCTGAGAATTTATTTCTTGATTTTCTCATAAAATCAAAACTAATCCATAGAAATTAAGTTGGAATAAAAAAACTTTATTGTTGTCACAGGGTACCTTATCTTCTCATTTATGTTTCCCCTTCTTTCCCCCCTCAGCTGCATATTTAAATACCGGTATTATTCTCATGAACCAAGGAAAGACAGAAGAAGCTCGACGCACGTTCCTCAAGTGTTCTGAGATCCCTGATGAAAACCTAAAGGATCCTCATGCACATAAGAGCTCAGTTACCAGCTGTCTCTACAACCTGGGCAAACTCTATCATGAACAGGGACACTATGAGGTCAGGCCCAAACCCCGGCCTTTTGCCTTCCCTGGTGTTGTTGGTCCGAGTCTCCATATTTTACACCCTGAGATCTTATTGCAGAGACACTATGATCACTTCAGAAGTTAATACGAGTTTTTACTCAGATAGTTTTATGGTGAAATTCATTTGGAAAAGAACCTCTGCTAAACAAAACTTAAGGTTTCTTTTCTGTGAATTTCTCAGAGCACCTGTGACTCTTCTAGAAAGGGATGTTAACGTGCATTGTGTCTCAAACTTATTTGCTTATTAGTCTGTTTGATTTTACGACCCAAGACAAGTTATTATTATTATCTCATTTCCAGTGTTTGGTGTTAAAAAAAAATACTTTGTTTGTACACTTGGGTATTAAGGAAGTGATTTGGTGCTAATCATACCCATTTGTTTTAATTCTTTTTACAATAGTAATAAAATGAAAATTAATTTTATTTTTTTAATTGGGGTGAGAAGAAGAGTAATGGAGATGCGATGTTGCAGAGGAAGCTGAGAGGCATGTGTCCTCTTTCCCTCACAAGAAGCAAACCTGCATGGGTTTCTTCTCTAACATTTAATATTGTTCCTCCTTACCTTTCTCTCTGTCAAACCCATACTCTTACACCATATATTAAGACTGCAATATAAGGATAAAGATACTGTTTTTTAAATAATTTCATTTTATAATCTCAGTAGATCTCCGTAGCCAGAAGACTATTAGTTGCTGTTTTGTTTAGATCCTATTTGGTTGTCTGGCTCAAAGTAACTATAGATTTTAGATGATTATGGTTAACTTTCAAATGTGATTTTTACTAGTTGTTTTTTTTTTTTTTAAGCTGAATCATCTCTGTGAAGTGGAAAATTTATATTTAAATAAATAAGCTTCGGCACCATTTGACTGCTTGTTCAACAAAAATTTTATATGGTCTTCTTCACTAACTGGGGTGAATATTTTCATTCATGAAATTGGGGTACTATGACATCAAAAGACAGATCAATTATTTTCCTTTAATGAACCATTTAGAAATGGCAATGAAAGGTTTTGATTTTGGAAGGATGTTATTATATGATTTGTAGTGAATATCCCTGTACTTTGTCTCTTTTTGTTTCCTGAATTAGGATGCCCTTAGTGTATACAAGGAAGCAATTCAGAAAATGCCAAGGCAGTTTGCTCCACAGAGCTTGTACAACATGATGGGTAAGTGAAATGTAATACTTTAACTTATTTTTCAGAAATTAAAAGAAATTAAAATTTATGCTTCTGTAAATAGAATTCTAATAACTCATATCCTTAATCCTCATCTGCAATACAGAAAAACTTATTCACAGTTGGATGATATACATTCAAATTTTCACAAAGCACAATTTTTCTTTTCTTTCTTAAAGATTTTGTTTATTTATTTGACAGGGATCACAAGTAGGCAGAGAGGCAGGCAGAAAGAGAGAGAAGGAATCAGGCTCCCTGCTGAGCAGAGAGCCTGATGCAGGGCTTGATTCCAGGACTCTGAGATCATAACCTGAGCAGAAGGCAGAGGCTTTAACTCACTGAGCCACCCAGGTACCCCTTATTATTATCTTTTTTTTTTTTTAAGTAAACTCTACCCCCAGTGTAGGACTCAAACTCGTGTCCCAGAGATCAAGAGTAGCATGTTCTGCTGACTGAGCCAGCCAGACACCCCAACAAAGCACTTGTATTCTAACAAGAGCTAATGAAAACATATCAACATGGTGATTCTTAGCAAATTGGCCAGATCCCAGAGTTGTTGCAAGGTACTCACAAACCCATTTGGGTATTGAGTATTAGCTAGACTCTAGAGATTGAAAATGGTGAATAAAGTTTTATATCTTAATAATCAAATTCATAATATTTAATAATGTTATTTTCTTAATCAGAAGTTTCCCCCAAATATACATGGTATGATTTAGAGAGTTATGATTTTGAAGAAGAGAATAGAGAGTCATGATTTAAAAGATGAGAATAACTGAACCAACTTGTATGGTTTTCATTGATAAGGTTTTGGATCACAGTAGGTTTTTCAGAGTATTATTTTAGAGTAAGAACCGTGTGTGAAGAAGGTAAATGTGCTACTGTCATCATTCCTTTTCTACATTGAATAATGAGTTTAGTTGTCTTATTAGTCAGATAGTATGTAAGTTAGGACATGGATTTTTCTAGGTGCAAGAGGTCAGGATCTAGAATTTCTAATGAAATAATCTATCTATCGTCTGTGATTGCTCTGTGACTACCTTATATAGTAAATTGTTACCATATCTGTTTGATAGAAGACACCACTGAGAAAACTGCCTATTCAGTATGTGACTCTTGGAAAAGAATCCCTACAGTTTAAAATGCTCTGCTGATTGATTAGCTTTGCTATTTCCACATAAAGGAGAGGAAAAAAAGTTGCTTTTGTCTTCAAATATTTTTCTCCAAAGCACAAATTGCAAACTCAGATTTTTCCTTTTTCATTAAACTTGGTTAAGTTGTTTATTATTTCTCTGCATATAAAATAAATGAGACTATGTAATCTTTCAGATTATTTGATGCTTCTTTTTGTAAATAATATCTTATTGAAAGCTAACTTTAAAAAAATTTTATTATGTTATGTTAGTCACCATACAGTACATCATTAGTTTTTGATGTAGTGTTCCATGATTCATTGTTTGCCTGTAATACCCAGTGCTCCATGCAATACGTGCCCTCCTTAATACCCATCACCAGGGTCACCCACCCCCACCTAAGTGGTGTAAGGTGGTATCTCAGTGTGGGTTTTGATTTCTCAAACTCAACACCTAACAAACAAATAATCAAATCAAAACTTGGGCAGAAGACATGAATAGACACTTCTCCAAAAACGACATACAAATGGCTAACAGACACATCAAAAAATATTCATCATCATTAGCCATCAGAGAAATTGAAATCAAAACCACATTGGGATACCACCTTACACTAGTTAGCATGGCAGTTGACAAGGCAAGAAAACACAAATATTGGAGAGGATGTGAAGAAAGGGGAACCCTCTTCTACACTGTTGGTGCGAATACAAATTGATGCAGCCACTTTGGAAAACAGTGTGGAGGTTCCTCAAAAAGTTAAAAATAGAGCTACCCTATGACCCAGCAACTGATGATTCTATATTCTGTGATTTGAGAAAATTGATAGTAGCTGTTTGGTTTGAGTACACACAAAAAAAATCCTGAACCTTCCCTAACTAGAAAATACATGGCTAGGAAACATACTCACTTTCTCTTTTTCCTAAATAAGAAAAAAATCAGAAATAGTTTAGAGATAGAATGAGGCACAGGTCTGTAAACAGAAAAACAAACAAACAAAAAACATAGTTTGGCAAAGGTCAATATATATTTTCATTTCTTGTGTCCGGGAATCCCAGTCCCGGTTAGCCCATACAGCATTGGAGGGATTTTTTACTCATGTGGAAGAGGGCCTGGGGTATTTTTAGTTGTGGTTTCTTTTCTCTTCTGTATAATTACTAAAAGGTTAAAATCTAGCTTCATTAAGTGTTTTTTTGCCATCATGCGCTTAAGAATTAAAGCAGTAGCTTTCACTTTCCCGCATTTTACCATCAATCTATCTACCCAGCCCATTTATCCACCCATATACATGTCCATAAAGCTTTGTGCCTAGTGTATAGATTTGTCAGTTGGATTAACTTTTCTGTATTAATGCTGGATAGTTACTCATGTCAAAATGAATATTAGAAGGATTGCTTTCTCTAGCTTTCTCTAAGGAGGCACAGTGCTTTTCATTTATGATTTTATTTTTAAGGTGAATGCATTAGAGGGCCTTCTTCCCAATTTTCCTGAATTATCAAGTAAGATGTCTTTCTTTAAATGAGGGAAGGACTCAGCTCCTTGGCAACGGACTGCATCTGGCATCTTTATTGTTAATAGGAAGTGTGGTATTCACTATAGTTAGTGATTGCAGAAAATTCATTCAATTATTTTATGCAAATAAATTTGATTGAAAATTCAGCTGGTACCTTGGGATCTGACTCTCATATGGTTACACAGATGCTGAGCACACACAGGCAGCCAACGATAAGTGTGTCCCTGGGGTTATTGCTTAGTCTTTTGTCTTATTTTTCATTATAGAAAGAGGTCATTTCACCCAGACTCTGTAAAGCACTCTAACAATTTGCAAGGGGAGAATCCCAATATAATTTAAGATTCTACATTTCTTCCATAATTATGGTGGCTGCCTTCTGTTTAATTTTAGGTGAGGGTCTATCAGCTGAGCAGATTTCATAGTTTCAATTGTTCATGAAACTATAATTTTCTCAGAGTGAGTTCACCTCCTAATCAAATGGGTGAAATCCTCCCGAGTATTTGCTTTAACTCCTAATACATTTTGATTAGCCTCCATTTGACAAGAGAAAAAATGGCCCAGGAGATAAGCTGCCCTATCAGTTCATCAGTTTCATTAGTCTGTCAGCATGTGCTGATTATCCTATCAAGTTTATCAACAGCCTCGAATGTGTCTTCTAATTCACACATTTACATATTATTAGTGCCCTTTAGGGATCAGTGATGGATTATAATGTCTGTCTAGATTCAGCCTGTAAGTATGCATTTTTCTCAGGGCTCATTCAGTGACACTTTCATGACCACCGACCCCCACCCCCCACCAGGCACTTGTGTTTATATATACAAATATTCTCCTTTTTCCATTCTGTTTTCTAGTTTATTTGGAGGTTAGGAGCAATAAAGGAGTGTATGTGAAAAAATATGGCTATATTTGAATGTTCTTTTTAGTGTCATAAGTCAATTCATTGCAGTTGCTTTTTTAAAAAAACAAAACTAAACTCTCTAGGTCTTTGCATTTTCTCATCCTTTGAACATTTTATGAAAAACTTCTATTCTGTGTGCTACATGCCAGTAGTCTACTTATCCTGAAACCAAATGAGCATATTTTCCCATTTGTGTATTAACAGTAAATAACAAGTTTGATTAACTTGCTTCCCAACTTAAATTTTTCTATATTTTATCCTGTGTTTTTTTGTTTTGTTTTGTTTTTTCTTTGTGTTTTTTTTTTTTTTTGGTGGCAATGCCTAAGTAAACTTAAAAAAAAAAAAAAACTATTTAAAATATATTTTCATTTTTCTCTTTGATTTCATAGAACCATAAAGGAGATCCTAAGTATTATTTTATAAATAAATAAACTTTCAGCTAGGTGGCTTTTGTAATTGGCAGGGCATTTGAATACATGAAATAAGAGATCACATCACAAAATAACTGTTGAAATTGCTCCTAGCCAGTTATGACTTTATTTCTGTGGGCCTCAGTTTCTTCTTGAGGCAATAGCTAGGGTTAAATGAAGATTCGCTATGGTATGAAGTCAGATAGGTTCACATTATGGCTTTGACACTTAAGATAAGTGACTTTGAGCAACATACTTAACTGAAGCTTCCCTATCTAGAAGATGGCCATAATAGAAGCATTAGTTTGAGGATCGATCTTAGTGAAAAGTACAGCATTTTGGACCAAATGCCCAACATGGTGGGTGTTTAATATTACCATCCATTGTAGTCACTGTCTTTTCTGAAAGCCTGTAAGCCCCAAAAGTCTTTGGTTGTATTCTGTCAGATCTTTTTATAGTTAGCAAAGTGAGTATGATTTCTTTATAAATAAGATTTTGTCTTAGTGATGACATTCAATAAGGATTGCATTTAGTTCTGTCCTGTCTACAGTTTTGGGTTTTTTTCTCATGAAGTCCATTTTCCTTTGTCTCTCAGCAACCACAGTCACAATCCATCTTGTAGCCTTAACTATGCTAACCTGAAGTGAAACAGCATACTCAGCTAATGCCCAATTGATTTAATTCCATTAATAGAGTACACCTTTTAAATTAAAGTTGTCATATTTAGGTTAGATTTCTTCTCCTTTTCTGTCACAACATATTTTTTCCTCTGAACTTAGTAAAACTTTTTCTTTTTTCTGACATCCATTGTAGCCCTTGATTGAATCTCAGTTTTTCCTCTTCTCAAATTATATTTTATTTTAGGATCATAGAGTGTTAGAGATGGAAGATTCTTTTTTTTTTTTTTAAAGATTTTATTTATTTGTCAGAGAGAGAGAGGGAGAGAGAGCGAGTACAGGCAGACAGAATTGCAGGCAGAGGCAGAGGGAGAAGCAGGCTCCCTGCCGAGCAAGGAGCCTGTTGTGGGACTCGATCCCAGGACGCTGGGATCATGACCTGAGCCGAAGGCAGCCGCTTAACCAACTGAGCCATCCAGGCATCCTGAGATGGAAGATTCTTATCTTGAAAAGTCCTCCTAATATAATCTCTTTTACTTTATGAAGTAGGAATTAATACCCAAAGAGTTGAGCTGATTTTTTTAGGATTATAGTTTGTGTTGAAACCAAAAGGGTAGTTTTTAAAGATTTAAAAGCTTTTTTCTTTTTAAAGATTTTATTAATTTGAGAGATAGAGATAGACAGAGCATGAGTGGGGAGGAGAGGAAGAAGCAGGCTCCCTGCTCCCTGGGGCTTGATCCCAGGATCCTGAGATCATGACCTGAGCTGAAGGCTGATGCTTAACCAACTGAGCCACATAGGCACCCATAAGATTTTTTTAAATTTTTACGTGATCTCTATATCCAACATGGAGCTCACACTCACAACCCCAAGATCAAGAATTGCATGCTCTGACTGACTGAGCTAGACCAGTACCCCAGAAGGGTAGTTTCCTGATTCACATTCAAATGCTTTTTCTATTTAGCCCTTGTGTATTACTGAAGTTGACACATTATTTACTATGTCAATATAGCTTTTATTTTTCAATTTAAAAATCAGCAAAATATCTATAGATGTATATGTCTTATTCTTTGTCCAGATACATTAAAAATCTCTTCATTTTTAGTAAGAATGAGGAAAAAAACTACAAAAATGAAATATGCAGGATATTAAAATTTTTTTAATGTAGTATAATTTTTAACCATCTTCAGTTTTTCCTTTTTCTCTATAATTGTTTATTTACCTTATTATATATATGAAAATATTGCTTTTGAATATTCCTGATATTATAGAAAACTAAATTAGACTGTAACTTTAAATTACTTTTATCACTTTGAGCCCTTTCAATCCCAAAGGTCATTTTAAGCCTATTTACTATTTAAAATAAAATTACTTGGCTTTCTCAATGCAAAGTAATTGTTGGGTTAATTATATTAGCAATTTAGGCCATTTCATCTGGGTAATAGATCTTGAGAACAAAAGGGCATAATGTGTTGCCTGGAGTAAGAGAATCTAGAATTATTGCCTTGCCATTACAGTGTATAATTGGTATGTTCAGAATAACCTCTGTGTGCAAAAAAATATTTTTTAAGTCACAAGTGCTAGGTGGAGGTTACAGAGGTGGTAGTGGTATGACATGAAATAACCCATATGGTTCCTGTTCTCATGAAACTTTCTAGGTGATTTCGCAGTTGGGCTGGAGCTCCTCAGTACCTTTCCTTAGTATGTTAATGCCTATAAATAAGAGGGAAAATTATATTACTCTAACTCAAGATTTTTTTTTAAGATTTTATTTATTTATTTGACAGACAGAGATCATAAGCAGGCAGAGAGGCAGGCAGAGAGAGAGGAGGAAGCAGACTCCCTGTTGAGCAGAGAGCCTGATGCAGGGCTTGATCCCAGGACCCTGAGATCATGACCTGAGCCGAAGCCAGAGGTTTTAACCCACTGAGCCACCCAGGCACCCCAACTCAAGAATATTTTATCTATAACTTTAGGCTATGCATGTTGTCTGGAGCAAACCAACCAAACTGGAAAATCCTCTTTTTTATTTCTAATGTGACACTAGTTGTCACAATTTGCATACATATTTATATTTTCCTCTTTTTTAAAAGAAAATGTGTTTACAATGGGTAACATGCTTTTTATGTTAAAGAGAGATTGTACTTTTCTTCCATGGGAATGGCAGGATATTGATCCATTGGTGTCTATTGCCTTATTCCCCTTTATTTTGATCTTACCATTTTGATTCTCTTATTCCTGAAAATTTCTCATTTTTTTAACACACATCCTTATTACTTATGAAATCCCAGCTCGGTGATAGAAAATATATTTTTCTCCCTCAGCCTGTAACTAACAACTCTCTTACATGTATAGATTTGAAATTGAAAAGATGTTTTCTTTTCATATTCTCTAGTTTTCTCCTCATATTCTCTAGTAAGGAGGGAGGAATCTTTTTAATTTTCAGTTTTGTTTTAAAAACCCCAGCTCTTTAATTATGAGAGATTTCCTTAAATTTTATTGAGCCAGTCAGAGAGAATGGAGAAAGAAACAATGAATAGGGAACACAGTGAATTTATTAGAGCAATTTTTGGATCAAAAAACTGGTCCAAACTTTAGAACTGTATTTTTAAGAAAGAGACCTATGAAATAAAAGAGCCAAGTGTCATAAATGGCTACTAGTGATCTTCAGATTCCTTATTCTTGCATGAGAACTGACACACAAAATGTCAAATGCCCTTCCTGAAAACAACATGTAAAAATTCTCCCTTGAAAATCTACCCTAACTCCACTTGAAATAGTGTACATTACATGCTGAATTCAGTTGGTAGAATGGCTATAAATGATTCTGTTTTTCTCTCAGCCTTCTGTATGTCTAGGTTTTTTTTAACTGAATCATTTATTTTTGCTGGATTATTCTAATGCATGTGTGTGCACGCATGTGTGTGTGCACCTCACCTTGTTTTAGAATCCATTTAGAATCAAGATCTTCAGAATAGATTTTTGACGTGATGGTTCATATGCTTAATGTTTTCTTCTGTGACTGGCTGTTCTTAAGTGGCTTGCTCAAGGCATTTAGCATGCTGACTGTGAAAGAAATGGTTTTCAACTGTGTCAGATTTGAACTTCACATCCTTCAAGTGTGGAAGCATTAACACTCTGGTAGCGTTAAGCTTTTTATACCATCTGCTTCTCCTGTTTTGAGTTCTGGTGATTTTCCTATGATTGCTTCCACTGGCACTCTTGAAAATTAGTGAGTCAGCCCTACAAATATGAGTATGACCATATAATTGGATTAGCCTTGATCTATGTACCTCCCAAAAGATTATGGACTTCTAGTTTTTAAGATAAGTCTCTTTGATTTTTTTCATTGTCAGAAAGGACAAGACAAGGAGATCAGTTATTAGGTGTGTAGTTTATGAGTCCAGAAAAGTGAAATATAAACCTGAGCAATTTTAGATATGGAACCAACAAGATAAGGAAATAAGGAAATCATGAACTTTTGGCTGTGTTTCACAAAAGAATAAATATATAAAATATATGTTCAGAATCTGTAATTTTTTTTTTTCTCAGAGTTCATTTTACATTATAAAACTGCAGTGGTTTAATTTTCTTCTTTTTACCATTCACTCTTGGTACAGATTTTACATTGTGTGCTGTGGTTACAGACATTAATTTGCAAGGCATTAGTCTGTACACTACAGAGGCCAGCATCTAGTTCAGCTGCATTAAATAGGTAATATATTTTGTTTAAAGTTTCAATTAAATGCAGGACCAGAAGATATACGGTCCCTATGGGGAGTTTGAACACTTTCATGCCAATAGTAGAGTTGCTAAGAATCATGCTTGGTCTAGATGTCACTTGCTTTCCTGGAAATATGATATGAGACAGTTGATTATATTTCATTGCTATTAAAACCACATGAGCCCACCTGTTACATTAATTCATACTTTTGCCAGTTTAGTGGCAAAGGAAAAGATTGAAGTTTCAAAACTTTATTTTTAAATTGAGTTATAAGGAAATGAATACACTCAAATTAAAGCCTAATCATATCCTTATTCTCTGATTTCCAGAGTTTCACTATTTCTCCTTGAAAAAATGTTTTCTGGTGTTTTAGTAGGAATGAGGGAAAAAAAAAACCCACATATATTTTACTCTTTTATTGGGCAATATCCATGAAGTGAATCTTTTACTCAGAAATAAATATGTATTAGCTTATTCTTTAAAAAATTGAGGTGATGTTATATTTGGGAAATTAACTAGACTTCAAAATCTGCCATTCTTAAAAGATGCCAGTTTTGATAACATTTAGGTGAAATAGGTATAATACTGAGTAAGAAGAAAATCTTGTTATAAAGGATACAATTTTGAAAGTCAGTGTCAAGGAAACTGTAAGTTGAATGTATTTAGAATAGTCAAGTAATACAAATAAAGTTTAAAATTAAACATTACTTGGGGGTGCCTGGCTGCCTCATTCGGAAGACCATGTGACTGTTAGTCTCAGGGTCGTGAGTTGGAGCCCCACATTGGGTGTACAGATTACTTTAAAAATAAATAAATTTACTTAAAAATAAATGAAACTAAATATATTAGTAATTATATGTACTTTGCTGTGTATGTATTTGTATCTGTTTTTCCTAAGAGGTAGGGAAAGACTGTTTTCTACATAAAAATCAATCCTTTAACTTCCCAAATGAGCTGTTACTTAGTTGTAATTTTATCTACACTGATAGAATCTATTGTTATACTCAAACAATAAAGAATTAAAAAAGAGCATACAAAGTTTTCTTCCAGAATGCAAGTCTTTTTTGCCAACATGTTACATATGGTCATGGAGTTTTTGAGCTATTGTAGAATCTTATTTTCAAATAATCATTATAAATAGGGTGAATTTTTAAGTTCCTCACATATCTTAGCAAGTACTATTCATATAAAAAAGATAGTATAAAATAAATTATTCATTATGTATTGTAGAGACATATTGCTTGATCCAGAAATACATATGAAATACATTCCCAAGAAGATAAGTGTAAATCTGAAAATGCTTGTAATTATACTCTTCTGACATCTTCCTGCAAATATTCAAGTCTTATTTCTTCAAATACCATTATTTTCATTAATTCTTTAAAGGCTTGTACAACATTTATTCATTCTTTTAGCATTTTCCAGTGTAAACTTCGATTTTAAAACCTATTTTAGCACTTCCTTGTATTTCTGCTGATCCCTAATTATTTGAGTTGTATTAAGCCATTTTACTTACTCCAGTAGTTTTTTTGAAGACAGTATTTATTTTGGGGGAGGTGATCATCACCTCCACCAACATGCACATGAAAACGTACACAGTCTCATTTTCTATATTTTGGAAAATTCTGAGCATTTAAAAGGATTGGCTCCAATATTTGTTGATTATTTTTAGTGATTTATTTCCCTGAAAACATAAAGGGGATTGATTAGCCTAAGCAACTCCAGGATCCCCAGTTGCATGTAGAGAAATATTGACACAGGCTCCTGGCTTTTTTCCAAGTTAACTTTTGATGGCATATCAGATGTTTCCTGTATATGACCGTAACACTAGAAATTAGGAACCCTTTTAACTTTCACTGAGGTTTAAACGCTTTCTTGATGATTTGTTGTTGTTTTTTTTTTTAACTTAATGAGATGTGTATTCAGTTTTTTCTGTGCATTTCTTCTTTTTGCTTATAACTAAACCTCTCTGGCTTACAGGTTTCTTCTTAAGTTGGATGCAGTAGGACTTGGTGAAGCATTAACATGTTGAACCTTTTCATGACCCTCTTTAATTTAGACTCGTATTTCATTTTACTTCTAATCCCTTCACCCCGGTGGAAAAAGTGATAATTGTTGAAATCTGGTGTCAAATACAAAACAGCCTCTAATTTCTGTAACCACCTTCTTTCTTTATCTTTTCCTGCTCTGTACAGTAGCTACTGAGCATTTCCCATCAGATCTAATGTATTTAAGGCAACTGGACTGTAGTATTTTACAAGGATAAGATCAGGCCGAGGAAAGGACTGGAGTGGGAGTGTAAAAGATTCACAAAATTTGACAACCTGTCATTATAGCAAGTTTATGATATATATAAATAAAAAAGCCAGACTCCCTAAGGTTTCTATGTTAATGCCAACACAGAGAAGTAAAAAGTGAGAATTAAAATCACAGCAAGTTAAACCCTTGATGTAATAGGCTCCTGATGTCATACAGTTCTGTCAGACCACAGATTCTAGAAAAAGAAATTACTTGGAAATTTCTCTTCAATGACAAGACATGGATGTGAGGGTGATCTGGCTGCGACATCTGTCACCCCATTGATCGCCAGGGTTGATTCGGCTGATCTGGCTGGCTAGGTGGGTGTCCCCTTCCTCCCTCACCGCTCCATGTGCGTCCCTCCCGAAGCTGCACGCTCGGTCGAAGAGGACGACCATCCCCGATAGAGGAGAGGACCGTTCTTCGGTCAAGGGTATACGAGTAGCTGCGCTCCCCTGCTAGAACCTCCAAACAAGCTCTCTTCAATGACATGCTTGGTAAAACACATCTAAATCTTAAGTTGGTACATAATTGGATCAATTATTTTTCAGATGTTTATCAAGACTCTTTGGAACCAGAGGCTTCTGAACTTAGGTTGGAGGACAGATAAAGAAATGTAGGATTTTGTGTCTGGCGCGACACATCTCCCAGTCTGGTTTGAGATCAGGAATATTATAAAAATAATATTTTCTTATTAATAATAATAATTAAAGGGAGGGGCCTTGAATACATTGTAGAACTGAGTACTTGGATAGGGAAACTCAATTTTCTAAAAATTTCCCTTTTAAATTGATTCATAAACTATAGTTTAATAGCAATAAACATTCCAGAAAGAATTTTATCAAAAATTTGACAAAATGATTCTAAAGTTTATTTGGTAGACTTAACAGGAAAATAGTGCCAAGAAAGGATAGAGAAAAAATAATGGGAGAGACATGCTCTACCCAATATGAAAATATCAGAAAAACCTATAGTAGTTAGAGTAGTGTTGTACACACTACACACAATTAGAATTTACAGTTTTTTTTTAGATAATGTAAAATTAAATGTTGGTGAGGAAACAGAGTTGATTGGGACAATTGATTAAATGATGCTTGCAAAAATAAAATTAGACCTCTCTCACATTATATGACAGATGTATTTCATATGGAATAAGTAGCTAACTTTAATAATAAAGCTAGATAATTAGAATATATGACCCTATGATAAAGAATTTTTATGCATAAAAGGCAGTGACAAAACTACAAAGGAAAATAATTTGCATAAATAAAAGTTAAAGTAGTCTGACATGGGGCGCCTGGGTGGCTCAGTGGGTTAAGCCGCTGCCTTCGGCTCGGGTCATGATCTCGGGGTCCTGGGATCGAGTCCCGCATCGGGCTCTCTGCTCAGCAGGGAGCCTGCTTCCCTCTCTCTCTCTCTGCCTGCCTCCGTCTACTTGTGATTTCTCTCTGTCAAATAAATAAAATATTTAAAAAAAAAACAAAAAAAAAGTAGTCTGACATGAAAAACCATTTTGACCTTCTTTTGCATATCAAAAGGGAAAGGTATATATCTTAGTTGAAAAATGGCTTTAAATTATCAAAAAAAAAAAAAAACAAGGACCTGCAAATAAAAAATATTCATGGCCAAAAGGTTGTGGAAAAAATTTGTAAAAATATAGGAATTAAATAAAATTGAATTGATAGCTCTTTTTCTTTTTCAAAGGGACATTTAAAAATGTATCACAATCTCATTTTCCTGGGGACTTAGGAAAGTTGTTCATTTTATATAATATTTGTGGAAGTGAAATTGGTACCATATTTTGGTGGGCTGAGTAGGGAGTCCCACACGGATCTCCATCCCAGAACCCCTGAATCAGGACCTGAGCCAAAGGCAGATGCTTAACTGGTTGAGCCACCCAGGCACCCTGAAATTACCTTTTTAAACACAAAATAAATGAAGTATAAGTACTAGAAAGTTTTTGTGTTGTTTGATGTGCCCTGAACATCAAATTTTGGAAACCTAAAAAACATGTTTCATTGTCACTTGACTGTAAGTACTGTGAAGGTAGAAATGAATAATATCTCATTAATTAATCTTTATGCTTACCATCATATGCATTGTCCATGATGATTACCCTAAATTGGTGTGAGAGACAGCACTGAAGAGTAAAAAGAAACATTTACAACTACTCAATTATTATAAATTTGAGTAAAGCATGATCACTTTTGGTAAACGTGGTCACAAAAGTTGGGGACTTTTATTTTTATTAGTTTTTTTTTAAATAAGGAAATGGGAGATAGGAGAATTAGATGAAACAGTTGAAAGGTACAGACTTCCAGTAAAAGATACATAAGTACTAGGGACGTGATGTTCGACCTGATGGCTACCATTAATGCCACTGTATGGCATATTTGAAAGTTGCTAAGCAAGCAGATCCTGAAAGTACTTATCACAGGAAGAGAAAATGTTGTTTTTCTTTTTTAAAAACTATATGCCAGATGATGAATGTTAACTGAACTCATTGTGGTGATCATTTCACAGCATACGAAATCAAGTCATTGTGCTCTCCACCTTAAACTTAGGCAAGGTTGTATGTTAATTATATCTCAGTAAAATGGCCAGAAAAAAAAAAAATAGAGAATCTAAACTGAGTTTTCACACAGAAATATACTACTGAGCAGGGACAGGAGAAACAGAAGGTAACTCTAGCAGGTATAAGTAGTATGTCCCATTGCATACTCTATTCTTTATCTGCAAGCCAGAGCTGTCCAGTAACTTGAAACATGAGAATCAGTGAAATCTGGGCTATTACATCATCAATAATCCAGCATTCTTCCCTTTAAGGAGTTAGCTTTTTCCTGCATTATTTAGACCTAGGGCTTTTTAGGTAGGAAGAGTGACATTATTTGTTCTACATCTGAAACTGGTTTATATCTGCTTGAAGCCAGCCTGGAGACATCCAAATCCCTTTTGTCTGCAAGTGAGTTGAAGATAAATCTGGGTGATGAACTTGATCACTACATCATCACAGCAGATCTTCTCATTCTTATGAAAGTGCCTCTATTATGTCTTTTTTTTTTTTTCCAGGATGAGAAGGAAAAATAGTCCTCATTGCTTCTTTCCTCCTGGATGCTATAAACATTTTTTCTATTATTCTAAGTTAAGAAGAATTACAGCACCAGAGAAGATGACTTAAATTAAGGCCACTCCCCCTACTCTATTCCTGATCAAGTTTTCTCACTTCCTTTCTTATTGAATGTAACATTTTCTTTTCTTGTGGCCATTTCTTCATGGGATTTTTATGATTTTAATATTTTAATCAAGCTTGAGGGATTACATATATATCCTTCTCTTCTAAAACTGAATCCACTGATGGCACTTTTTGCAGTTATTTTATCTCCTCTCTATTTTTTTAATAGTATTTGGACAGAATGGTACAGTAGAAGGAGCTAGAGAGAACACTGATCTGAATCCTGAATCTGGCATTTGTTTAGTTTTGAACCTTGAACAAGTTGCTTAATCTCAATGAGCCACAGTCTCGTCATTTGTGAAATGAGACTGATGTTAATTACAGCGTAGGGATAATAAAATATAAATATGTTTAAGACATTAGTAGGTATTTGATAAATAATCAGCTTTGTATGGTAGGCAGCTTGATTTTTGATGCCTTGGAGAAAAACATGGGCTTTAGAGCCGTTCAAAACTTTTAGAATAGGGTTATTAACTGTCCTTGAGCAAGTCATTTGTAGTTCTTGAGCCTTCCTCCTCATCCATAAAATGAGTCCTCTAATCCCTAGTACGAATTAGAAGTGAGAAATGTGGCGCTTCTACATTTTCAGTGGTAGGTACGTATCCAGTTCCTTTTATAATATATTGTTTGTTCTCTACATCTCTATTGAGTCACTTTTTTTTTTAAGATTTTATTTATTTATTTGACAGAGATTACAAGTAGGCAGAGAGGGGAATGCAGACTCCCCGCTGAGCAGAGAGCCTGATGCGGGGGGGTCAATCCCAGGACCATGGGATTATGACCTAAGCCAAAGGCAGAGGCCTTAACCCACTGAGCCACCCAGGTGCCCCTATTGAGTCACTTTTAAGACACATTTAAATTCATCCATTATCTTTTTCTTGCATTTTAAGGTTTGCATCTTGATTGTATTACCACTTTTATAGGCTGCTTTTGTGTTAAGATTAGCCGTAGAATTCAAGTGCATCTCCTAGGATCCATATTCTCTTCTTTAACAGTTGAGTAACATATGCAGCAGAAGCATTTTTAAAGGTCATCTATAGATTATTATTGTTCTTCCTTATTCCTTTAATTCTGTAGATAAGCCCAAGGCACAGTGAAATTATCTTGATGGGGAATGTATCACAAGCTAGAAAACAATTTTCCAGGAGTGAGGAAGAGTATACTTTTCCCCTGAGCCTGGAAATTGACAAGTTTGTGATTGTTCCCTACAGCAGGTTAAAGCAGCATGCTTTGAGGTCAGGTCGTCCTGGGTTTGAATTCCAGCTTTACCACTTTCAACCTTAAAGACCTGGTGTGTTTTATTCAGCCACCCAGGTTCTGAATGTTTTCATCTATAAAACCCAGGGAAAGACATTCACTAATAAAAAATGAGATTCATGTATAAAGCAACTAATACAGAGATTGGAAATCATTTCATCTTGCAAACCAAATCTGAACCGCTAGTTAGTGGTAGTTGAATGGGAGTAATGTGTGAAGGCTCCTCGTGGGGCTGAGTGAGAGAACATTTTACATGCCCAAAGATAGAAATTGAGAGGAATAGGTGCTCATAAATCAGGCATGCGCCCCCTATGGCTCGCTACCTTAACTCATAATAAACATTCAGTGAACGATTATCATGGTTATTACTGAGATACAGTGAATGATTATGTGAAGTTTTTCTGAGAGATAATGGGTAGTACCTAAGTAGGCTGGTCATTTACATTTTTCATATACTGCCATAAGGCATTATTACATTATATTTCTTACAGCCCTTTCATATTTCCCCATCTTACAAGTTTTTCAAATGTGAATTATTACTGAAGAAAATGAGCCAGCCACTAATTATTTAGCAAGTTAGTATTTCATCTCAAAATAGCTTTTAATAATAGATTTATGACTTGGGAAAAATAGAACACTTTGTGAAATGATCTTCAGTCAACAACTTAAATATACAGATTTCAGTCTAAAACACTATGGAATTGGGGTTCTCTCACCTTTTTTTTGTAGTGAATACCTACTGTTTCCTATTTTACAAATTAGCTGAATTTTTAGAAATGAAAAGTAGAAGTTATGTTAACGGTAATGATGGTACAGCTCCTATAAGTTGACCTGTGAGCACTTGAAGACACAAACGGGCATTTCAGGCTGATTCCAGACAGAATCTCTAATCCCTCCCATCTTTTAATTCTAACTCTGACTTTAGTCTGTGTTTTCTACTACTTTATTTTTTTTTTAAAGATTTTATTTATTTATTTGTCAGAGAGAGAGGGTGAGAGAGCGAGCACAGGCAGACAGAGAGGCAGGCAGAGGCAGAGGGAGAAGCAGGCTCCCTGCCAAGCAAGGAGCCCGATGTGGGACTCGATCCCAGGACGCTGGGATCATGACCTGAGCCGAAGGCAGATGCTTAACCAACTGAGCCACCCAGGCGTCCCTCTACTACTTTAGAATCCACTGTACAGATCAATATTTAGGTATAACTTGCCATTAGTTGCTTTAAATTTATCTATACTTTAGGGATTATTGCATTTTTGTTACATAAATCATACCTAGTATTTTTGTAGTATGAAAAAATGGTTTGCTTCCCCCCCCCCAAAAAAAAAAAATTACTGTTTGGGTTTTTGGGGAAACATTTGTTAGCTCAACATGGCAAAAAAGAAAAAATCTATTTGACAGTGTTTTCATTTTTATAGAGATATTTTAATAACAATACAAAATAACAGAAATATGAAATTAAAAAAATTCAAGCCTAATCCTACCACCACCATAAGCATTATTGTGCATTCCATTCTGTTGGTCTTTGGTTCAGTATTTCTTGCCATGCACACAAATACTCTGTTTAATCAAATTCCTAAATGCAAACATATTTTAAGTTTTAGATTAAAGGAAAACATTTCCAACTATCATTTTCATGACAGTAGAGTTTTCCAAGAACTAGAAATACATGGATGTGTGTGAGTAGTATGTACAATTTTGTGCATATTACAGATTTGTCACCAGTATTTTTTACTAACGAGCCAAGCAAAGGGCACTCAAAAGGTCAGGAGACTCAAATCAACAGTACATGAAACATATCTGTATTGACAGCACTGTGGTAAAACAAAGAGAAAATGATTTAAATAAAAGGAAGCTAGTTCTCCCTTTGAAGCAAAGATGTATAGCCAATGTGGATAATACATTTAAGAAAAGCCTCTGATTATGCCTCTAAATGGAATAAGCTGTCATCATTATGATTAGTTAAGCTATAAATGGTCTGCTTGGCAAATAATTCAGGTTACCAGTCTATTACCTGTTCTTAGAAATTGAGGTACCAACTATATTTGCAGTGGTTATTAAAACTATAATGCTTAACTTAAATACACAAATCAACTTAAAATATAATATTCTCATCAGGTAAATATTCTTCCATACTATAAGCAAATAAGGGAGAAGGGTAATAAAAAGTAGAGAACTGATAGACTTTTGGCTTTATTTCCAGTTTTTTAGTTTTTGTTTTTCTCTTGCTTGTGTTAGTGAAATGATCTTTTACAGGTAACATTTGCATAACTTGGAAATAATAATGGATGGCTTAAAGTCTTCAGACTAGCTTTGTACATAGTACTGGGCATGCTGAATAATTGTTATATATTCACTGGATTTTCCAAGTGATACTCAGAAATTTTATTAAAATATAACCTGCAAATGATTTCTGAAAAAAATCTAGCACCAATGCTTAATACAAAGTATTTCTCACCCCTCCAACTAATCTTATTTTCTCAACAATGTTGTAAATCTTGGCAGGACCTTAATCTCTTTGTCTAGGTCGTCATACTTCTCTCTACTTAGTATTTATTCTATAAATACTTGAATTTCTGAAGAAATAAATGAGGATAAAAAATACTTGAATACTTAAATACTTGAATTTCTAAAGGAATAAATGTGAATAAAAAAGAACAGCTGTACATAAGAAAGAACAAACTTATCTTTTTCTTAAAAGATTTATTTCAGAGAACCAGAGCATGGGGTGGGGGAAGAGGCAGAGAGTGGAAGAGCATCTCAAGCAGACCGCCCCCTCCAAGCTGAGTGCGGGGCCCAGTGCGGGGCCCAGTCTCACAACCCTGGGATCATGACCTGAGCTGAAATCAAGAACTGGACGCTCAATCAGCTGAGGCACCCAGGCACCCCCAGACCTGTCTTTAGGAAAAAGAGAAAGACAAAGAGCCTATGCTTGTGGTCTAACATTACTAGGTTAAAAACCAAAGCTTTATTAGTTACTAAATTTTTAAATTTAGCCATTTCACTTAATCTCTCCAAACACAAGTTTTCCTATTTGTAAAATGGAAATTCTGATGACTTTTTGGGACTCAGATGAGATAATGGGTGAAAGTCCATGCCACAACATCTGACATTTTATGGAAGGGAAACATGATGTGACTCCATTGCAGCTGTTGGAAAGCTCTATCCTCAGGTTAATGTTCATACTTTCTTTCCAGGTGAAGCGTACATGCGATTAAGCAAACTCCCTGAAGCAGAGCATTGGTATATGGAATCACTGAGATCTAAGACTGACCACATCCCTGCTCACCTTACCTATGGGAAACTGCTAGCTCTAACAGTGAGTAACTACCTTCCTTCCTCACCCTTCAGACGCTGGTTTTCTTCGTGCAGACTGAGGTGGATAGAGTTTAAGGTCCTGGGTCTCAGTCAGTTAACTCAGACTCTTAGGAGGTAACCACTGTCAGATGGTTATCACTGTCAGAACTCTGTGTAGAACCTGTAGTCAAATGTATTTCTATAGGGTTTGCCATCGATAAAATGTGGTATGTCATGATCCTTGATGTAACTTAATGGAAAAATAGAAATAGTGAATCCCAAATATAGATTACATAATGAATTTGTCACAGTAACAATATTTGTGTAAAGATTATGTTCTGTAAACCACGATTAGCCCCAAATTGACTACACTGTGGAACGGGGTCTGATTCTTTCCAAATAGCCAGCGTTATGTAAGGCTTTGCATGTGTGTCAATTAGTGTCACCTGGAATTCATATTAATTAGAAATCATTCCATGAGAGCAGCAGAGCCATCATTTGGCCACCCCCTATGTGAAAAGCAACCTTGGAGGCCACATTCTCCTGGATATGGTGTTACTTTGAAGCATAAGAAGTTGCCGGTATTCTACTATGGTGACTTAGAAAAATTGTCTTTTTATGTGTTACAAAGTAATCTTAATGTCTTATTTTACACTAGAGAGGATTGTTCATACTATTTAAGTAAATTTTTCTGAGTTTATCCAGATAATAAGAAGATAATAAGTAGTGGAACTAGGCTTCAATCCTAAACTGAATCTATTATCTGTGCTATTTTAGTTATATCACCTAATCTCTCTTCAATATTAATAAAAATAAATGACTCCTAAAAAAAGCATAGAGCAGGTCAGGAGATTAATTCTGGCATGAATTTATAGAGAAGTATCTTATAATTATATAGAAGAAATAATATTTTATTTTCTACCAAAGATGGTAGACTAAATACCTGAAATTATTACATAGCCATTTGAAGAGACCACTAAAATGCTATTAATGAAATTGTGTAGGTAGACTCAGTAGCCAGAAAACTACTAAAATACATTTAGATATGCTTAATAAAATAGATACACTCTTTATGCATAAGTGAGCTCAAAAAGTAGTGAGACAGTTTCCTAGGGGCTAGCAGTGAGGGGTAACTGAATGCCAGAACAGTAAACAGTTGGCTGATTTGCAGTTGATTTGGGAGAGTTTACCAGTTGCAGTAACAGGAGGGAATGGACTTTTTGTTTGTTTGTTTGTTTGTTTGTTTTTCACCACACCCAGTGCTCCATGCAAGCTGTGCCCTCTATAATACCCACCACCTGATACCCCAACCTCCCACCCCCCAGCCACTTCAAACCCCTCAGATTGTTTTTCAGAGTCCATAGTCTCTCATGGTTCACCTCCCCTTCCAATTTACCCAAAAGCACATACCCTCCCTAATGTCCATAACCCTACCCCCCTTCTCCCAACCCCCTCCCCCCAGCAACCCACAGTTTGTTTCGTGAGATTAAGAGTCACTTATGGTTTGTCTCCCTCCCTATCCCATCTTGTTTCATGGATTCTTCTCCTACCCACTTAAGCCCCCATGTTGCATCACCACTTCCTCATATCAGGGAGATCATATGATATTTGTCTTTCTCCGCTTGACTTATTTCGCTAAGCATGATTATTCACCACGACCAAGTGGGATTTATCCCAGGGCTGCAAGGTTGGTTCAACATCCGCAAATCAGTCAATGTGATACAACACATCAATAAAAGAAAGAACAAGAACCATATGATACTCTCAATAGATGCTGAAAAAGCATTTGACAAAGTACAGCATCCCTTCCTGATCAAAACCCTTCAAAGTGTAGGGATAGAGGGCACATACCTCAATATCATCGAAGCCATCTATGAAAAACCCACCGCAAATATCATTCTCAATGGAGAAAAACTGAAAGCTTTTCCACTAAGGTCAGGAACACGGCAGGGATGTCCATTATCACCACTGCTATTCAACATAGTACTAGAAGTCCTAGCCTCAGCAATCAGACAACAAAAGGAAATTAAAGGCATCCAAATCGGCAAAGAAGAAGTCAAATTATTACTCTTCGCAGATGATATGATACTCTATGTGGAAAACCCAAAAGACTCCACTCCAAAACTGCTAGAACTTATACAGGAATTCAGTAAAGTGTCAGGATATATGATCAATGCACAGAAATCAGTTACATTTCTCTACACCAACAACAAGACAGAAGAAAGAGAAATTAAGGAGTCAATCCCATTTACAATTGCACCCCAAACCATAAGATACCTAGGAATAAACCTAACCAAAGAGGCTAAGAATCTATACTCAGAAAACTATTAAGTACTCATGAAAGAAATTGAGGAAGACACAAAGAAATTGTTTTTCATTTTTGCTGGAGTAAGAGACAAAGCTTTGGACCAATGGAAGGCCAGGGATTAGATACCTAAATAAAGGAAGAAAATTCACACCTTCAGTGAAAGAATAATCTAAAATAAGTTTGTTTACTGATATCAGAAGGCAGCATGAAGGTTTGCTATCTCAGCATGGGATTTGAATGGAGGAGGAATGAGTTTGTACTACTGCCCTCCTTTTATTAGGTTTTGAGTTTTGAATTTACTTGCATGATGATGAAATTCCTAGACCAAGAAATTAAATAAAAATCAGGCCTTTAAAAACTCTTGAGAAGTTACTGAAGATGTCCTTCAAAAGAACCCAAATCTGGAAGGAGTTGCTGAGTATGTTGCAAAAAGAAGGGTGGACAAAGAAATGGTGATCATGGGGGTAAAGAATCATAATAAATATTATAATAAATATTTATAATATTGAATAAAATATTGAGAAGAAATAGCCCCACAGGAACAATCAGAATGGTGGGGGAAATGAAATTTAAGCTGATTTTTGGAAGTCAGAAAGTGGAAATTGGTTTGTCAGAACAGAGTCCACCATCTGAAGAGACTTCGGGATAACGATAAAAAGAGGTCTTATGTACTCAAAAAGAAACCCAGAGAGACTCAAGACTTGAAGGCAGTTTGCATGGAAGACAGTGAGTTAAGGAATTTTTATTAAATGGGATAATCAGCTGTCATCTGTGTCTTGAACAGTCAGATCTCTACTGTGTGTGCAATGCCAGTAACCGGGTACTCAACGTCCAAGGCAGGGGAAAGGCTTATAGTGGTACAGCAGTTGAATAAGAGAGGTTCATGATTAGGACAGCTTGCACAATCAAAGGTGAAATGCAAAGAGGACTAAAAAGATTGATTCAGTGTCTTCCAGTGGAGTGCCCAGGTTGTCAGTACCCCTCCCCCACCACAAGCGGGATATCAGCAATACCAGAGTTCACTCACCCAGCACTGTACACACACATGCGCGCGCGCACACACACACACACACACACACACACACACACACGCCCCACTGCCCAAGAAATTGTCTGAATTCTTATCTGGAGAGACTGAATCACTGTAGAGAAAAGAAATCCATATACCTACATTTGGAGACCACCTATAAATGGCTAGCTCCCAAACCAGATGCACCAAAGTGAATCTTTGCCATCTGGCAAGCACACCTATAGGTAAGGAACTCCATTCAGCTTTTATTAAATAGCTTTTAAACAACAGTGGGAAAACAAGGATTGTCAATCATATTTAGAAAATTTCAACTGTAGGGGCGCCTGGGTGCCTCAGTGGGTTAAAACCTCTGCCTTCGGCTCAGGTCATGGTCCCAGGGTCCTGGGATCGAGCCCCGCGTCGGGCTCTCTGCTCTGCAGGGAACCTGCTTCCTCCCCTCTCTCTCTCTGCCTGCCTCTCTGCCTACTTGTGATTTCTCTCTGTCAAATAAATAAAAAAATAAAATCTTTAAAAAAAAATTTAAACTGTAAAATATTGGAACTGAAGCAAATTATTAGGAGAAGGAAACTGGAGGAAACAGAAGATTTTTTTTTTTTTTAAATCCTTAGAAATGGAAGAATGCATGGGTGGCTCAGTTAGTTAAGCCTTGCCTTCGGCTCAGGTCAGCTCCTGGGATCTAGCCCTGAATTGGGCTCCCTGCTCAGTGGAGGACCTGCTTCTCCCTCTGCCTGCTGCTGCCTCAGCTTGCGCTCTCTTTCTGTAAAATAAATAAATAAAATCTTTAAAATAGATAAATAAAAATAAAGCCTTAGAAATGGTAATATAGCGTTTTTTATAAAGTAGGATGCCATAAAAACATAAATAATGAAAAAAAAAACAGGAAACAGCTTTTAGTAGTTAAAAAGATGATGGCAAACAATTTTCATTTAAAGGATAGGAGAACAAGGGCACCTAGCTGGCTCAGGCGGTAGGACATGGGACTTGATCTTGGGGTTGTGAGTTCAAGCCCCACGTTGGGTACAGAGATACAAAATAAAATAAAATAAAATAAAATAAAATAAAGATGGGGAAATCTTTCCATATACAAAAAAATGAAGCAATAAAGAATATGAAAGAAGAAATGAAAGGAGCTAATATGAAGGCCCAATAGAGAAAGAACAAAGGGAGAGGAGAACATTACTCAGAATTGGGAGGTATAAGTTGCTATTTCTGCCATTAATAGGATCACTATTGGAAAAAATTTGTTTTACCATATAAAAATCTTTTCATTTCCTATTCTAACAGGATGATAATTCACATAGTTGCACTTAAGAATAGAATTCATATCTACCTCTTACTACAAATGCTGTCTTTGAGATATTCTTATGGAATTCAAATGGAAACATTTTTAATTAGATTGATAAATGGCCATCTTCAAAAAAAAACTATAAAAGTTTAAGATGCTTGATTTTTTTTTAAAGTCATTTAGTGAAGAAAAAAAGATGAAAGTGCAAATGTACTTAATTCTGAATATACCTAGACCGTGACACTGCTTTGGATATAGAAACCATGTGTTCTTTTTTTCTTCTTCATTTCAAGCCTGAATATTTTAAGGTTCCTGTACCAAAAATATGATTTTACAGGCTGCTTTATTTTCTAGAAGGCATTTCTTTAAAAAAAAAACAGGATTTAGAAGTTTTAATTTACTGAAACATATGGAAGGGAAGGAAAGACTCGTGCATTACAATCCAAATTTTAATTCCCCCCCACCAACAAAACTTTTATAGTTTCCGACTAGCTGATTAGATGAAATACAAGCCTTATTATGGAAAAGCTTAAACTCACAGTGCCAAAACCCCCACAACCATCTTTAGCAGTTTCGTTTTGAATTATGAGATTTGGCAAATTTCTTATCCCAATGGATTGCCTTTGTCTAATTTTGGTTTTCTTGGCCTGGTAATATGCCTTTGACTTAACATGGAATTGGCAAGGTGGAAAATGCCACACATTTTGACTTGTGAATGCTTTAAATATATGATGAAGTGGAATTGGCTATTAGTCTCAAGAGAAGAGGAATAGAAATGGGGTGTGGTATTTTTGCTGTTTGGTCAAAACTGACCACAGCAAAATATGTAAAAGTGACATGCAGCTAAATCAGTGTTAAGACTGTAGTATAAAATTTATATAAGAATTATATTTAAAAGAGAAGTTAAAAGGAAATGATTTTGGTGGCTTAATTACGGCCCGTATGTTTTTTATACAAATTTTTCTTTCAGAATTTGTATTTATGGTATTTAGAAAAGTTCAAATCAATTTTGAGTTTCCCAGAATGCTTTGACAAATTCCATAGAGCAAATTTTTTTTTTATTCCCCTGAAAAATGTCCTTTGTCTCTCTCTCTCCCCAGTTTTATTACTTCTGCGAAGTCTTGCCTGAGTCTTTCAAGCAATTATTTTTCCTTCTCTGTACTTTCATAGCACTGGTTTCAGTATCTCTATAAGAAGAGTACTTCCCAGATCGATGGCAGACGTAAATCTACATCTTTTGACTGTAGACATAGAGGAGGAACTAACTTTTCATTTATTTATTTATTTTTTATTCTCAGTATGTCCATTTCACTATATTGGTATAATTATTCCTGTAGTCTCTTGTACCTTCCAGTTTTTAAGTTATATAAGGTCTGGGTACGTGACTGACTTTTTAATATTTTTTGTTTCCCTGTTCTGAAGCTTGTTTCCCCATGGAACCCTTCATTTGGGTAGCATGTGTATTGAAACTCCTGCATTCTAGGCATCACTTGTCTCCCAATGATATGTGCTGAATCATGACTCAAGACGAAGGCAGAGGCTTTAATGCACTGAGCCACCCAGGCGCCCCTATTATCCTCTTTTTATAAATGAAGAAACTTAGCTTCAAAGATTTAAGCAACATCTCCAGGAATAACTTAGCTACTAAATAGTAGAATTGGATATAACCTCAGGGTTTTCTGAGTTGAACATAAGTAATTTCCACTGTATATTAAATAGTTGTAACAGTGGAGTCTGTTTTTTGAACCCCTTGCCATCCCTGATTGGAGATTCTAAAAACAAGCCAGCACTTCATACTTCCCCATTTTTATAACTTATTTTTAAATATCACCTCTAAACACTAGTTTAGTTTGAGTGCTTAAACACATTTTTATTATTAGACATCATAGGTCGTGAACTTAAGACTTCTGTTTTTGACTGTTGGTACTTTTAGGTCCGATACTGTAACTAGAATACAAATTTCCCGGAATACCACGGGGAATAGTTCTGCCTTAGGGTCACTGGTACCCTCCATGTTTAAATATAGTTGAGCCCAGGTGACATCTCTTTAAAATATATGGAACTTTCATACCAATGTCATGTCCAATTAAAATACTAAACACGAGCTCTCCTTAGAATTATGATTTATTCCTTGTTTGAACTTTGTTACCTAGGGCTAATGCCATGAATTTAAAATTGGGCATGCGTTGAGAGAGAAAGGAAGGAATAACATTTCCATTATTTTGGTATTTCAGATGATTTTTTTAGTTGTTTCTAAAGCTGTGTGTTCTCTATTTGTGTGCACATCCTTACTTTAATTTTTCTTGGTCTTCCTCTCTTTTTGTCCTGTTCAATTTATTTAAGCCAAATATTTTGTGGTTTTTGTGAGCCAGTAAAATTAATATTGACTTAAATTGTAGTTTAAAAAAAAAAAAGCTTGTTAGCTGTTAGTTTATTTTTCAGGTTTGGGTTAGTAAGAGAGAAGGAAGGATATGGGAGACTCTGACAGTAATTCTTGATACAGAAAACCTTTATTTTGGCTACTGCATGGAAGCACTGAGCCAGATTTCTATGTCTCGCCAAAGTTAATTGGGCTACATAAAACTCCAGTTGTGAAAGTACTTGAGGTTCCATAGTAAAGTTCCATTCCCCAAGGCCACTATGGTGTCGAGGTAGTCCATCTGGAAGGGCAGTGCTGTGTGTTTCCTTGGGTCTTTTGTAATAATTATTGCTGTTTAGACCCGAGATTATTTTTCCATTTGGTTCTCTTTAATGCAAAACTCTTCTCATTTTGTATGTTGGCTAGCATTTGGCTTGCTTTGTTTTATTACAATCACTGCCCAGCCATGTTTAGATTGGAGGGAGAGGGGGACAAAATTCCCCGTGACTCTGACTGAATGATTCTTATGGAGATGTTCAATTCAAGTTGCAAAATTTGTTCCATGAAAAGAGAAGGCATAATATTGCATATATCATGCTACTGAAATATTAAATGAAATATAGAAGGGCGCCTGAGTGGCTCAGTGGGTTAAGCCTCTGTCTTCAGCTCAGATCTTGATCTCAGGGTCCTGGGATCCAGACCCACATGGGGCTCTCTGCTCAGTAGGGAGCCTGCTTCCCCCCTCTCTCTGCCTGCCTCTCTGCCTATCTGTGATCTCTCTCTCTCTCTGTCAATAAATTTAAATCTTTTAAAAAGATATATATATGTAGAAGAAAGTTTAATTTACAGTACGTATTCAGATCAGTATTTTATATGGAGTTACCTCATTTAAACGTAACAGCATTCTAGAGATAGTATACTTACCATTGTATTATTTTCACAGTGAACCATGATGAATCTGGTAGTTTGCTTTTTTTAGAAACCACTCACTCACTTCAAGATATGCATTTTGTTATTTAGAATCAATCTTACAATTACTCTACTTACTGCCACTAAGTGACAGGAATCCAGATATCTGAAAATACACCAGTTTTATTCTGATTTTATATGTCATTTAGTAGAAGGCATTGTTAGAGATATTTTCTTTTGCCAGGTAGTCTCAGGAATCATAAAAATTAAAATGCAGAATCATAAAAAATTAAAATGATCAAGTCCTCCAGCGTTAAAGGTCACACGAAATAATTCTAGCTGCTTTATAGCTGCATATACATGTTGCTATGTTTGAAAAAACTGAACTTTTTCTGTAGGGGTAAATAATGTTATATCGCTTTTAAACCAACTTGCATTGCATTGTTATTTTGTTGATTTGATTTCTGTATTTGGTCTATAGTTATCATCTAGTGCAATTTAAATAGCTCAGCAGGCTCAGACCTCATATTTCCCCTGTACTCTGGCATCCCACATTATTGGAATGATGGAGATGGAGAAGTGGTATTTCCTTTAAATATACCTTGGCTTCCTTGCAGGAGTCTAAAAAAAAAAAAAACCAATCCTTCATAAAAATCGACATTTTTACACAAATTTTCTGAGCCTGAACTTCATCTCATGCTCCATAGTAAACAGTGGGTATACAAAGACAGTAGGGCATTTCCTTCACCTCAAGAAAGCCTCATCGTCTTCTGTTTAGGAGAAAATCATAGCCAGACCATCCATAGCCAGTGTAGCTGTGGGCTGTCATGCTTATGGCTTTTGTCATGGCTTTTGTTTCAGAGGGGACAATTATGTAGGTACCTTGATCTTACTTCCTTACTCTTTAATTTTTATTGTAGGCCTGGGATTCCACACCATTTGGTAGGCATTTTTCTTTCACTTTACAGTTCTTTAATTTCTTAAATAAACCTCAGTGATGTATTCTTTTACTACATATATTATGCTTCATGACTTCCAGCTTGTTATTCTTTGACTCTCCTGTCATGTAATCCAGCATGGAAACATTTTGTGAGTGAAACACTTTCTATTCTGTTTTTATATTTCCCTCACTTGATAATTTTTTTTTTCCCTAATAGGAAATTGGAGTAGCTTTCCTTGTTAGAACCGCATCCTGTTCTAAGCCCATGTTCACCTTTAGGAAAGGTGGCACCCACAACATACATTTTCAAAAATAGCTATCTATCCTCCCCAGTAGTTGATAGATCATTATTTTTGCAAAAGGACAATGCCTTTTTTTTTCAGCCTGTGACATCTGGATATGGACATATATATTCCATAAATATTCTCACACACACAGAGGAGGCCAGATCTAAGATGTGAAAGTTCTCATTTTTGCAGTCTTGTAAATAGGTTCAAACCAGCCCGACCATGGATATGTTCACAAACCCATAATGTTTTCATATTTCTCCTTGTATTTACCCACATTATGTTTGAAGGGTACCTTCTGCAAGTAACTAATACTTGTTACCCTGCAATAAACTAGGCATTTTACATATGCTATTCCAATATGTCCTCATACAATGCCTCAATCTACATACCTACTATACAGAAGGAAACTGAGGTTCACAGAGGTTCAATCAAGATCAGGTCCAAGGCTTACTGGATTATACCACACCTAGATTTTCCTGAAAGCTGTACAATTTCAATTGCTCTCCAGACTTTTGTTTATTATGATAAAACATGCATAGACAGTGCCTCATGTGCATAAATGTCTTAACTTCCAAATGCACAAAACTGTATTTTTAAAACAAATCTTCATTCAGTTTTTAGATTTTTCTCGTAATACAGTTCTGAAGTGAAAAGATACTTTCTGTGTAAATTGTTAAATAAAAAAGAATTTTAACAGGTAATTTTAAAATGGATTCAGGTATCTATGCATGTAAATAGTGAAGATCACATTTTTTTATTTAAATATGGTCTGTATGGTATATGGCATGCCATATACAGCACAGAATTTCTCTCATATTTTAGGTTTTGAAGGAAGCACTGTGATATTCCCAACTGAAAGGGAGGACAGTGTGGGGTGCCTGCGTGTCATGACTGCTGATCTTTACCTGGTAGAACATTGAACTGGAGCCAAAACACCTGAGATTTACCTGCCCAGATATTTATTTCTTCTCTTAGTGGGAAGCATAATTCTTTCTAAAGGCTTAACATTGCAGGACTCTCATTTCCAAGGTATAATTGAGGCTCTTTGTCAAAAGTGACAAGGTACATTCTTGACTGTTCATTGTAACTCATGTTCATTGTAGTAATAGTATAGGTGGAAGACGGCAACATATAGGATTCACCCATACATAGCACCCTTGGGTCAGTTTGCTATTAGCCATGTGGTGTTGGGTGTAAGGTGGGCACAGACCATGTATTGTGTGTATTATGATGTCATATAATGATAGAAATAGGTAGTATAGTTGTTAGATTTAATAGTCTGGGAAATTTTTGTTCCCGAGAAATAGAACCTGAAGATAATCCCTAGTATATAGTTTTTTCTATTTCTTATTTCTTGAGATGAAACATTAATTGTTAAAAGAACAACATTTCTGTCTGCTTGAATCAGAAATTTACTCACCTCAAGCAGAAAATTACTAATCAGAACCCTACACTCATATTTTCAAGATACCTTTGCGTACCTCACAAAGATTACCTCAGTAGAGGTATAGGATTTAGCTGAAATCTGTTACTTTAGTTCAAGATAGTTTCCTGAGGTTATCTGCTTTTTCTTTTCTTTTTTTTTTTTTTCCACCTCGGGTGCATGTTCTTCCCAACTGGCAATTATCGTCCACACTCTATTTTCACTTATGTGAAAGATGGGTCTTCCATCCTGTCCCAGTCCCTACTTCCAGCAGTACACCAATATCTTGCTCGGTATACACATACACACACGTATGTATATAGGTGACATGTATTGATTAACTTTGCTATGACTAGAAATATTAACTTAAGTTGATCAAGCAAGTAATGTTATATGCAAGGATGGATTTTATTTGATAATAAAAAGAGGAATTTCAAATACAATGAAACTTAAGGATGCCAAAATTTTGCCACTGTCATTATTGTTTTGATAGTTTCTGTTAAAATGTCAGGCCCAAAATGTATTCCATACATTAGTCTGTCTAGATATTGCTTAAAAGATTTTTTTAGTGTGGGAAAAATCTGCATGCTATATTTCCTTAATATATGTTAACATTCATACTATCTATTAAAGGCTCTGAAAGTCTTTTTGTATTTAAAGCCCTACTTAGTATATTTGTCATGGATTCCTTCCTTTTAATATGAATCTCTTATCATCCAGAGAAAAGAATATTCTGCCAAATGAACTCTGAGGAAATACATAGTATGCCAAATTGAAAGGGGGCAGGATGGAGAGAGTGCAAAAGTTCTAGAAATATGCATAAGTGGAAAAGGCACTGAGTTTTACCTGGTAGACCAATGAATTGGAACCAGAGCACCTGAGACATTGCTAACCTGGTAATTTCTTTCTTAAAGAATCATTCAATTTTAAACTTCTAAATACTTATGAGTGTAATTCATCACTTTCCTCTACAATGGGTAGACAGAGTTAGTAGGAAAGAATCAGGACAGAGCTATAACCAAGTTCAACATTTTGAAAGAAAACATTTACTCTCATTGGGCCTAGGACTACTCAAAAAATAGCTATTTGTCTAAATTAGTTCAAAACCAAAATGAATGAAACTACAGTTGGTAATGTTATAATGTGGATGCGTTTGGAATCTCCAGAACACAAGCCGAGAAAAACAACTTTGTTTTTATGCTTACTAAATTTGAGCTGTAATTTTGAAAGAAGAAATTCACTTCATTAATTTGTGCATTACCATCTTTTGCTGACATGCCTGTACTAAATGCTTATACTTAAATCCTTCATAATACATGGAGGAAGTAGTTTCAATTTTCTTTGAGTTTTTTCCTTTGCCTAGAATAATCTCATCTTCCCATTTAGCAGTTGGAATCATAATAGGTGTTTAAAAAAGTTTTTATCTTATGAACTTGCTGTTGCTACAAATGATTTTGAGCATATAATAGAAGAGAATTTTGTAACAAATACAATACAAATATTTTCAAGTCAAGTAAGCCAAAGGCTAAAATTTTGTGTCATTTACATTAGATTTTTAAGAAACTAATTTTTTAAGTAAACACTTTTAGAACAGTTTTAGATTACAGAATTATTATCAATTTAGTACAGAGAGTTCTAGTATGCCCTGAAACCGATTTTCTCTATTAAATTCATATTCTACTATGGTACATTTATCATGATTAATGAGCCAATATTCGTATATTATTATTAAATTAAGTTTCTATTTTATTCGGGTATCTTCACTTTTTCCCTGCTGAACTTTTGTTGTGCCAAGAATCCTACATTTCATTTAGTTGACTTGCCTTCTTAGCTCTACCTGGCTACGAGAGTTTCTCAGGCTTTGCTTGGTTTTTGAGGAGTACCGGTCGTATATTTTGTAGAATGTTCTTCAATGAGTCTTTGGCTGATATTGTGTCATTAGACTAGAATTACTAGTTTTGAGGAGGAAGATGATAGAGATAAAGTATACTTCCCATCATATCAAATCAAGGATATTCATATATTATCAATATGACTTATCACTATTTATATTGACTTTGATGACCTGTCCTGAGGTAGTTTTTATCAGATTTTCCTGTGTAAAGACTTTTATTTATTTATTTATTTATTTTGCCTTTCCAAAAATCCTTTGTTCTTTCCACCTTCTAGTCTTTGAAAGGAGGTGGCTATGTATGGTCCATAAATAATGTCCTTAAGGAGAGAATATCAGCATAAATTATTTAGAATTCTTCTGCATTAGAGATTTGTCTCTTCTCGCCAGTTATCATTCAGTATTTTATGTTCATTTACACATTGGATTATAACAGGATACTATTTTATTTAGTTTGTTGCTCAGATTAGTTCTTTTTCCCAGCTTTGACGAATAGAAACTCTTTCCATAGGCCTCTACATCCCCATGACATACTTCATTGTGTGTATGCGTGTCTGTTTTCCTTTGGGAACTTTCTTACTTTCTGTCACTAAAACATGCTCCAGACTCATCTTGCATATTTATGGCCCAAGTCCTAGAATCAGGTATTTTCCCAAGGAGTCCTGGTTCCTTTTATTTGGGAATGGTTTAGACCGAGATGTACTTATTAGGTGTACTTTCTGCTACTGGGGTATTGTTGCTTCTGGGCTCTACTCAGGTGACAGAAATGTATGTCTGTGTACGAGCCAATGTATATACATATACTGATAATATAAATTCTATATGTAACTGTATCTGTTTTATACTAAACAAAAGTTCATATAAATATAAATTCTTTTATATATTTATTTTTATATGTAAATGTATATATATAAGTTCATTTACATATAAACACAAGTTCATATTGACGCCTTCAGCTCTAATCCATTACCGTACAAATCTTTATAGTTTCCTTTTCTTCTTTATCTGTAACTTCCATTTCAACAGAGAGAAACCTGGCTTTTACCATCCACCATGCATTTTCTTATCTGTTTGTATTCTATTGTTCACATATAGTTGTTTTAGAATTGTTCACCTGTAGTGCCATGGGAAAGAGCTTTATATCTAGAGGACTGTTCTTATGTGTTCTTTCTTTTCCCTTCTGTTTTACACATTTCATTCATTTTCTGACTTAACATAGATTAGCACCTTGGTCCCTCACCCCATTCAGTCAGCTTGTTTCATGTATTTGTCATATATTATAATTCTTTTGTCACATTCTGTATTCCATCCGGGTATCTCCTGACTTTCTCATTAGGCTCCTCTTTATGTGTAATAATTTTCCTTTTTTCTCAGTTCTACTCTGTCTGAAAGTAATAGCCCAACTTTCTTTGACTAGCATTAGCATGCTTTATCTTTATTTATCCCTTTGCTTTACTTATCAGCTTTTATATTGAAAGTGGGTTTTTTATAAACACGTAGTTGGTCTCTTTTTTATTCTTCTTATTATTATTCACTCTGACACTCTCTGTCTTTTCATTGGTATATACATAGACCATTCACATTTGGAGTGATTATTGTTATATTTGAATTAATGTTAGCCATGTTTGTAACCATTTTTTTAAAAGATTTTATTTAATTATTTGACAGAGGTCACAAGTAGGCAGAGGGGCAGGCAGAGAGAGAGGGAGAGAAGCAGGCTTCCCGCTGAGCAGAGAGCCTGAAGCGCGGGGCTCGATCCCAGGACCCTGGGATCATGACCTGAGCTGAAGGCAGAGGCTTAACCCAATGAGCCACCCAGGCGCCCCTGTAACAATTTTTTATTTATTGTCCGAGGCTTCTTTTTCTTCTCTACTTTTTTTCTACCTTGCTCTTGTTGGGGGTGGGGGTGGGTGGGGGGTGTTTGTGTGGTCAAAAAACCCATATAACATAAAATTACCGTCATGACCATTTTTAAGCAAATAGTACAGTGGTGTTAACCATATCCACATTCAGATCTCTCAAAATTTTCCATCTTACAGAAGTGAAATTCTCTACCCGTCGAACAATAGCTCCTCTCATCCCTGTGGCTTCTGACACTCTATCTTCTGTTTCTAAGAGTTTGACTACTTTAGATATCTCATCCAGAGAGAATCATGCCACATTTGTCTTTTCGTGACTGGATGATTTCACTTAACAGAATTGTCTCTGAAGTTCATCTATTTTCTAGACTATGACAGGGTTTCCTTCTTTTTTAAGGCTGGATAATATATTATTGTATGTATAGACCACATTTTCCTCATCTGCTCCTATGTCAGTAGTCACTTAGATTTCTTCCACCTCTTGGCTTCAGGGAACATGGGTGTGCTGCACATAGTACTTCAAGATCCTGTTTTCAGTTTTTTCCCATATATTCAGAAGAGAGATTGCTGGATCCTGTAATTCTAGTTCTCATTTTTTGAGGAATGGCTATAAGTGTTTTCCATAGCAGCTGTACCATTTTCCATTCCCACCAACAGCATACAAGGCTTCTGGTTTCTCCACATCCTCATCAACACTTATTTTCTATTTTTTTGTATCATCTCTTTTTTTTTTTTTTATAGTGACCAACTTAACAGGTGTGAAGTGACATCTTACTCTGATTATGATTTTCATCTCTGTAATGATTAGTGATGTTGAACATCTTTTCATATGCTTATTGGATACCTGTTCTTTGGAGCAATATTTATTCAAGTCCTTTGCCCATTTTTAATCAGATTATTTGCATTTTGTTAGTGGTGTTGATGACTTGTAGAAGTTATTTCTATATTCTTGATATTATCCCCTTATCAGATATATGGTTTGCAGATATTTTTTCCAGTTTCATAGAATGCCTTTTCATTTTTGTTCTTTTTTTTTTTCTTTCGCTACACAGAACTTTTTAAAGTTTGATGTTGTACCATTTGTCTATTTTTACTTTTGTTGCCTATTCTTTTGGTGTCATATCCAATGATTTACTGCCAAATCCATAAAGCTTTTCTCTTGTTTTATTCTAGATGTTTTACAGTTTCAGGTCTTATATTTAGGTTTTTAACTCATTTTTAGCTAATTTTTATATATTGTGTAAGGGAAGGATCCAGCTTCTTTGTTTTGCACGTGGATATCCAGTTTCTATAGCACCATTTGTTGAAGAGATTATCCTTTCTTCAGTTGCATGGCTTTGGCCATATACATAAGGGTTTATTTCTGGGCTTTTATTTTTGTTCCACTGTCTAAAGGTCTGTCTTTTCTATCTTAATGCCCATGTCACACTGTTTTTATTATGATGTTTAATGTTTTAAAATCAGGAAGTCTGAGAACTCTAGCTTTGTTTTTCTTTCTCAAGATTGTTTTGGCTATTTGGGGTTCTTTGAGATTCTATATAAATTTTAGGAAGGTTCCCTCCCCCCAAAAAATCCCTTTTGTGTTTTTGTCAGGATTGCATTGAATCTGTAGATGTGTTGGGTAGTATGGACATTTTAACAATATCAACAATATTAAGTCTTCTAAGCCATGAACACAAAATGGCTTTCCTTTATTTCTGTCTTCTTTAATTTATTTCAGCAATATTTTGTAGTTTTTAGTGTCCCAAGTCTTTTACCTCCTGGCAAAGTTTATTCCTAATCATTCTTTTTGATGCTATTGTTACTAGATTTCTGAGTGTTTTATCATGAAAAGGCACAGAATTTTGTGAGATTCTTTCCTTATATCAATGAGGGGAACAAATTAATTCCCTCAGTTTTTATTTGCCTAGAATGTCTTTATTTCTACTTCACTTTCTAAGGATAGTTTTGTGGGATATAAAATTCTAGGTTTGTGTTGTGTTTTTCTTTGTTTTTCTATCTCAACGTTTTGAGTGTTTCACTCACTTCTTACTTAATGGTTTCTGATGAGAAGGCCAATGTAATTTTGAACTTTGTTCCTCCATGTATAAGGTGTAAGTCCTCTGACTTCCTTCAAGTTTCTTTCTTTGCTTTTGGTTTTCTACAGTTTACATATAATACACCTGGGCTTACTATTTTTGGAATTTATCTTTCTTGGTGTTCTCTGAGTTTTCAGAATCTGTAGTTTGGTGTCTGTTATTAATTTTGGAAAGTTCTCATTATTTTGAATATTTCTTCAATTCTATTCTCTTTCTTTCCCTTTTGATATTTCAGTTACTTATGTGTTACATATTTTGAAATTTTCCCACAGTTCTTGTATGTTTTGTACTTTTCATTCATTTTTGTGTAATGATGTATTTCAGCTTGGGAGGCTTATATTGACCTCTCTTCAAGCTCGTTGATTCTTTTCTTAGTCATACTGAGTCTTCTGATGATCCCATCATGTGCATTCTTCATTTCAGTTGTGATTTCTCGCATCTCCTTTTAATTCTTTCTTAGAATTCCTTTCTTTCTGTTTACATTATGCATCTGTTCTTGCATGTTGTCTACTTTTTCCATTAGAGTTGTTAACATATTAATCATAGTTATTTTAAGTTCCCTTTCTGACAATTCCATCTGTTTCATATTCCAACATCTGAGTCTGGTTCTGACACTTGCTTTGTCTTTTTGGACTATGTTTTTCTTTCCTTTTGGCATGCCTTGTCATTTTTTTGTTGAATGCCAGACATGTTGAATTGGTAATAGGAATCCAAATTAATAGGCTTCTAATGTGAGGATTTATGTTAATCTGACTAGTAGTTAAGCATAGTTCAGTGTTTGTTTTAGCTATTGTAGCTGAAGACTTTAAATTTTTCTTGGGTCCTTTTATCTTCTCTCTTGGTGTTAGGTTATCTTCAGTACTCTTTCTCAGAGGGACTCTGTGCCTTGCAGCTTTTAAGCATATTCCATTATTTTTGTACTAGAGTCTTGTTGTGATGGTGGTAAGGTTTGATGGAGGGGGGAAATGTTCTATAATCATTCAATTAAATCTCGGTTTTTCATTTGGCCAGTGTCCCTGTCCTGTGACCTTCACAATTTTTTCTGCTTATGTAGCTACTCCCTTCTCACCACCTTCCATGAGACAAAAAGGAGATAAGAAGATGAAGTAAGAGTGCTATTTCTCCTCAGTTCTCTGAAAGGCTCTGGTATAGTCTCTTACTCTGTAGAGGAGGGCTTTTGTTGTTGAGAAGGCTCTGCGTATAATTTACAAGGATTACTCTCCTTTCCCTGACTTCACAGGAGAGGATCTTTTCTTTGGTTCTTTACTATGAAAACCTCATTGGGTTCTTGGAAGTAAAGGCCATGAAAGGTTGGGAGCCCATTAAGCTCTGTGGCCTTTAAGAATCTCTTACTCATGAGCTACTTCACACTCAGCCTCCAGCAAGTCATCAAAATTACTTGAAAGTACACTTTGCCTATGGGTTTATGGCTCCAGGGGTTTCTGTGTCTGATAAACGCATCTTAGCTGTGATTCTATTTCTATTTCTGTTTCTTTATCTCAATCTGTGTCTGTGTCTATATCTATGTGTGGATATATTGGGGATCACAGGTATTTATGGAATGTGGTATATATTTTTGTTTTCCTATAGCATACTGTATATAGCAAATGCTCATTAGATATATTCTTAGTGTTTCAACATTATAGAAACAGATATTTTGAAAAATACATTTGAAGATGTAACAGGTTTCCCTTCTCCATTAACACTCTGTCATGTTAGAGGGGATACACTTATATGAACACTGGCTCTATATTGCCTAGATTGTTCTACCATTTATCAGCTCTGCGATCTTGGTCAAGTTATTTAATTTCTTGTTATGTCATTCAACTTGTATACATAATGAAAACAAAAGATTCCCTTGTTGAGAGGTTGGTCAGAATTTAAATGAGTCTATGCATGTATATAAAAGCAGTTAGAACACTGCCTGATATGCATATTATAAGGACAAAATAAATGTCACCATTAGCAGAAAGAACAATGGCATGACTCTTATTCAGTAAAATCTATATGTCTTTGTGTGATTTAGAATTTTGTTTATTATTTGGCTGCAGTCTTTCTTGTTCAGTCTCACCAGCAATTACCCCTGCAACATTAAGTTTCTGATAGCTCCCGAAGTGTGTTACGTCTATTCACTCTTTGTCTCTTCCAGATATGCCATGGCCACGGCATATGAATCCCAGCAGCAGCGATATCTTTTTCCTGTCTCCAGTTGACATAGTCCTACCCATCCATCCAGACTTGTCTTTAACCCTACCATTCATAAAGTAGTTACTAATTCTTCCAGACGGCCTTAATGCTTTTCTTCCAGAGTTCTTATTGCATGTGTGCATGAGTATCTACTGAATACTAATGTATTACTATCATTTGTTTTTTTAGGCAGTAAGAGTAGGGGCCCTGGATATTCATTATTGTTACTGACTTGGTGCTTAGCACCTAGTTATTCAATAAATATTTATTGAATGAATATAAGTGAAATGATTCTGAAACAGATATTGGCCAACTAACATAAAAGTTTTCTGTCAGGGTATAACACTGACACATCACTACCCTTCCCTGCTCACTCAATTCTTCCATTATCTGTGCTCCCATGAAAACATTTCTGTCACCGTCTATTATTCTTAACTGTTTTCTTGTCTGTCTTCCCCACTAGAATGAGAGCTAGTTTAGGATATCAATTCAGTTCTCGTTTTTTAAGATGCCGAGGGAGGATTCTGTACAGCAATAACTATTTGTTGAACAAATAAATTATTTTAGTGTTGCATGGTGGGAGAAAAGAATGAAAGAAGGAAGAATGAAGATTTTTTTTTTTAAGATTTTATTTATTTATTTGTCAGAGAGAGCGAGGGAGAGAGAGCGAGTATAGGCAGACAGAATGGCAGGCAAAGGCAGAGGGAGAAGCAGGCTCCCTGCCGAGCAAGGAGCCCGATGTGGGACTCGATCCCAGGACGCTGGGATCATGACCTGAGCCGAAGGCAGCTGCTTAACCAACTGAGCCACCCAGGCGTCCCAAGAATGAAGATTTTAAAGAATAAATGGCAACAGTGTGTTTTATATAATTAATTGGAAATGAAAAAATGTTCGAAGTAGGTTAAAGTAAGTAAAAAATAGAACTTATATTTTTCTTTCATTCTGTCTGTTAGCAATTTGAAAGAATGTTGGTGAAGATATAGAGAAAGGGGAACACTCTTAACACTGTTGGTGGGAATGCAAACTGGAGAAGCCACTCTGAAAAACAGTATGGAGTTTCCTCAAAAAAGTTAAAAATAAAACTACCCTCAATTCTGCAATTGCATTACTCGGTATTTACCCAAAGGATACAAACATACTGATTCGAAGGCACACATGAACCCTGAATGCTGTTTATAGCAGCATTATCAACAATTGCCAAATTATGGACAGAGCCCAAATGTCCATCAACTGATGAATGAGTAAAGAAGATATGGTATCTATCTATCTGTGTATAGAATGGAACATTACTCATCAAAAGAATGAAATCTTGCCATTTACAACAACGTGGATAGAGATCGAGGGTATATGATAAGTGAAATAAGTCAGAGAAAAAGAAAGTACCATCTGATTTCACTTATGTGGAATTTAAGAGACAAAAAAGGTGAACTTGGGGATAAAAGAGGGAAACCATAAAACAGACTTTTAAGTATAGAGAACAAACTGAGGGTTGCTGGAGAGGAAGTGGGCACGGGGATGGTTTAAGGGGGAAATGGGTGTTAAATAGTGGACTTGTGATAAACACAGGGTGTTGTATGTAAGTGATGAATCACTAAATTCTTTAATATTACACTATATGTTAACTAACTGAAGTTTAAATAGAAACTTGAAATGGAAAAAAGAAATGTCAAAGATCCTCTGGGTTAAAAAGGGATTGAGGAGTGAATTTAAAGGGTCAAATAGTTGGATAACAACATTTTGGGGTGTAAAATAATTTTTCTTCTCTTGGTCTCAGTAAAAAGATATGGTATTCCTATGAATATAGAAATCGTTATCATTATTGAAAGATAGGTATGAAAAATGCAAAATTGACTGTATTTCTTTTTTCCCATTAATAACATAGTGGGATGTGATCTTCTGGCCATATATTTTGTTCTGATAGCCGTCAGAATGTAATCTCAGAAGAGTGCATAATATAAATCACTCATTTCAGAGGGAATTTGTAGAATTTCATGAACAGTGGTAGTGACGATAATGAATATGTGTTCTTCTGACAGGTGTAATAGAATACAGATAATCCTCTATTTTTTTTTAAGTATGATATATGGCAGCCAGGAATAATAATATCTTTCATAGAAATTATCATAATATTTTTACATTTTTCTTAAAGAATTATCTTGACATGTAAGTTTGATAGGATGGCAACCAATATGAAAAATTCCCTACTGGAAGTGATTAAATTGAATTTACACTGATGATGATTATAGAAGAAGCAAGCTTTTCTTTTTCATGGTTTCACTACAGTTTTGCTGGAGTTCATTTATGATCTTTAGAAAGTGTTAACTTTCCATTAACACAGTACCACTCAATTTGAAACAAATATTAAAATAACTTACTTGTATTAAAAGACAGTCAAGAGATCTTGATTTAAAACTCTGAGGAATTTTTTGAAATGATAGTGAACATCTCCATATATCTTCCAAATGAATGGATTTAGTAGTATTCTTGTAAGCCATCAACATCTAAAACAGTCACTATCTCTGAAAAAAAAGGTACATCCTGTTGTATAAAATCTTTCTTAAAAATAATATGAATTATTATAATTGAGCCTGGTGTAGATACATAGCTTAGACTTTTCATTCTTTTCTAACTTTATTTACTCTAGTTAATCTAATCATTTGGTCATTAATCTAGTTAATCTAGGTACAAGTAAATATACCTTTTCTACTTTGTTCCTTGCTTTTCTAGCAAGCTGTCTGCTTTTGGTCATAACTTCTCTGGAAGTTTTCTGTACTTCCTTCTACTTCTCTATACATTGCCTCTCTAGTGCTTCTTATTGCTTGTTTTTAAAAACAAAGAAATAGTGACACAGATATCTGGAGCCATTTACTTTGAAAACTAAGTGTGCAGACACAGACACATAGACCAGTGGAACAGAGTAGAGAGCCCAGATATGGACTCTCAATGCTATGGCCAACTAATCCTCAACAAAGCAGGAAAAAATATCCAATGGAAAAAAGACAGTTTCTTTAATAAATGATGCTGGGAAAATTGGACAGCTGTATAAAGAAGAATGAAACTCGACCATTCTCTTATACCATACACAAAGATAAAACTTGAAACGGATGAAAGACCTCAATGTGAGACAGGGATCTATCAAAATCCTATAGGAGAACATGGGCAATAACCTCTTCAACATCAGCCACAGCAACTTCTTTCAAGGCATGTCTCCAAAGGCAAGGGAAACAAAAGCAAAAATGAACTTTTGGAACTTTGTCAAGATCAAAAGCTTCTGCACAGCAAAGGAAGCAGTCAGCAAAACAAAGAGGCAACCCATGGAATGGGAGAAGATATTTGCAAATGACACTATAGACAAAGGGCTGATATCCAAGTTCTATAAAGAACATCTCAAACTCAACACCCAAAAAACAGAAAATCAAGTCAAAAAATGGGCAGAAGACTTATTTGTGGAGCATAACAAATAGCATGGAGGACAAGGGGTGTTAGAGAAGAGTAGGGAATTTGGGTAAATTGGAAGGGGAGGTGAACCATGAGAGACTATGGACTCTGAAAAACAATCTGAGGGGTTTGAAGTGGCGGGGGGGGTGGGAAGTTGGGGTACCAGGTGGTGGGTATTATAGAGGGCACGGCTTGCATGGAGCACTGGGTGTGGTGAAAAAATAATGAATACTGTTTTTCTGAAAATAAATAAATTGAAAAAAAATAAAAGGGGGGCATTGCAGAAAAAAAAAACAAAAAAACAAAAAATGGGCAGAAGACATGAGCAGACACTTCTCCAAAGAAGACATATAGATGGTTAATAGACACATAAAAAATGTTCAACATCATTAGCCATCAGGGAAATTCAGATCAAAACCACACTGAGATACCACCTTAATAACGGTTAGAATGGCAAAAATTGACAAGGCAAGAAACAACAAATGTTGGAGAGATTGTGGAGAGGGGAACCCTCTTACACTGTTGTTAGGAATGCAAATTGGTGCAGCCACTTTGGAAAACAATGATGAGGTTCCTCAAAAAATTAACAATAGAGCTACCCTATGACCCAGAAATTGCACTACTGGGTATTTACTCCAAAGATACTCAGGTAGTGAAAAAAAGGGCCATATGTACTCGAATGTTCATAGCAGCAAAATCCACAATAGCCAAAATGTAGAAAGAACCAAGATGCCTTTAAACAGATGAATGGATAATGAAGATGGGAACCATATGCACAATGGAATATAACTCAGCCATCAGAAAGGATGAATACCCAACCTTTGTATCAACATGGATGGGACTGGAGGAGATTTTGCTAAGTGAAATAAGTCAAACAGAGAGAGTCAATTAACATACGGTTTCATTTTTTGTGGAACATAAGGAATAGCCTAGAGGCCATTAGGAGAAGGAAGAGGAAGGAATCAGAGTAGGAGACTAACCATGAGAGACTATGGACTCTGGGAAACAAACTAAGGGTTTTAGAGGGGAGAGGGATGCGGGGATGGGTAAGCCTGGTCGTGGGTATTACGGAGGGCACAGATTGCATGGAGCACTGGGTGTTACATGCAAACAATGAGTCATGGAACACCACATCAAAAACTAATGATGTACTATATGGTGATTAACATATCACAATTAAAAATAAAGAAAGAAAGAAAACTAAGTGTGAAGCACGACAGGTTTGAAGAGAATTATATTTTGATTAAAATTTCTTTCCATGAAATACCAGGCATCTGCATATTGAAATACTGAGAGTCAACGATAATTCTCCTACTTATTATTCTAAGATCAGTAGCAGCTTGAACCATGCCAGCTACTTCAGCCTGGCCTTGCCAAATCATGGCAGGATTTAAGAAGCGAAAATGGACCTTTTGGAAAATACATATTTCCGGATGGGGGGAAATGTGTTCTTAAACTGTCACTGGTATTTATATGGATTTCCCAATTTTATCAAAAGTGGTTCTAATTTATTTTTACTGTAACAGTTTTGAGCTTCGGTATTCTCTCTGTTTTGTCTTTGCTTCAAATTCTCTGAGCTCAAGGTTGGATTTTGCCTATGACATTCTAAGGCATTTCAGAACAAGAGACAATTTGGTTGATAACTGAGTATTTTGAGTCACCAAGTTCTTCATGTGGGTGTGTTATAAGAATGCTATGTAAAATACTTGAAAAATAAATCCTCTTTTTCTCTGACTTACCTTTGAACAAATGGATTTAAGTATAAAAGTTCTAGTTAAGAATAGAACTAAGTTTTTCTTTGAGTGCTTACAATGTGTTGCAGTGCTATGCTTTTTAAAATATATTTTAGTTCACTTAATCCTTTTAAGATACTGAACAGTAGCTATTGGTATTCATATTATACAGACATCATGATAGCTAACATATGTTGATCACTTACTGTATACCACATCCTGTTTTAAGAGCTTTGCATGATCTGTCTTAGTTACGAGCTTCATCAGGAAGTATCATTCTTATCCCTGCAAGGAACTAAATTTCTGGATACATTAAACAATTTGCTCAAGTAGCCCAGCTATTTAGGGATTATTCTTGAGGAGATCACACTCAGATCTATGTTACTTCCAAGCCTGTATCCCTCCTTCTTTGTCAGTGCTTCTCTCCCCCCCTCTCTTTTTTTTAATTTTTTTTTTTTTTTAAGTAGACTCCATGCCCAATGTGGGGCTTAAACTCATGACCCTAAGATCAAGAGTCACATGTTCTACTGACTGATCTCATCAGGTGTCCACTGTAACACATCTATGCTTATTTTTAAATAAAAACTGCTTTAAATGGTTAGGTGATTTAATAGCTTATATCTTTCCCCAAGTCTTCAGAGTACCATGTTTGTGTTTTCATGGCCTGGAGTCATGTACCCCCAAAGTGCACATGCATTCCATTTCCAGCATTTGAGTAGGTCAGAATGTTTCTTGCAACACCTCCTCTGTATTTATAGCAGTTGTGCAAGGAATGGTGTCAAGCTGACTACACTGCCATCCTATATACCTTTGCACTGCTTTGCTAAAAACGCTCTCATGATTGGCTGTGTCAGATCAGTCCCTCCTGGATCTCACAGATACACCTGCCAGCTGAGATGTCAAACTTCAGAATGTGATGAAGACAGTTCTGGAGGTTGATGCTTAATGAGTTCTCTGCAGCCTTCATCACCTATTTTTCCTACCAAAGTCAAGAGGCTCTGAGATGTTGACAGTGATCATTTCGCCTTGAGCTGAACTACTATTAAATTGTCCATCTAGAGGCAAAGAAGTTCAGACAGGCTCTTCTCCCATCTCTATGCCACCTCTCTACTCAAATTTTCCTATTAGTGGCCCATATTTTCTTGTGATTTTACATGTTTTTCTCATACTATAAGAAAGAGAGAAAGAAAGAGAATTTTATTTTGCAATAATGCCAAAATCCATGTGTGTGTCAACTAGCACACTGTACTGCTAGGACTTGGGAATGAGCCAGTCCAGCGATACGCTTGTCATGCGCATTTATATATACAAACCGTCCTGCTGGTAATGTGGCAGCCTCTGACCATTTGCTGCTTGTATGTGTGTGTATGTTTTCCCCTTCCCACCTAGTTTAAAGGTTCTTGTAATCTTGTGTGTACTACCTCTGGCTCCTTCACACTCTTGGAAATAAATTGAACGAGTGTTGTTTATTAAACAATGCGGTTTACGTTAGATCTTTTTTGTAAGTCACAGAAAATTATTATTCACAGAAGGTTGCCCAAGATTCACTGGCCTGACAGAAAGTAGGTATTGGCTAAGTGTTGTTGTCAAATAACCTTATTTTATCAAAGAGATGTGTTTTGAGTTGGTATCAAATGAACCTTTGTAAGCTGTAGGTCCTTTGAATGGTGGTAAAGCAAGGAAAAAATTCTCCATTAGACTGATTTTTGAAATAATTTTCTTTACTTGGATCTTATAAAGAGAACTTTTAAGCCACCAGCACTTGGACTGAGTGGATAGTCAGTTGTCTTGATTTCTGGCCAACTTTTCCTCCATCTGTGAGCCAGCTGAAGTATACCACCTCCTTTTTGAGACCTCCCCTGACTCATGCAGGCAGAATAGATGTCTTGGTTTCTGTTCTCTCCTTATGTACTAAGCATATGTCTAACAAGAGCCCTTTTAAGTATTATCTTGCAATTGGTGAGGGCCTGCTTCCAGAGTCACCGTGATATTACTCAGTTTCTAAGAGCAGGAGTGGTATCATTTTATCTTCCCCTATCCTGTGCCTGACACGGTGGTAGGCCTGTGGTAGGTACTCTCAGAATACACCATGAGGAAGAGATGGATGGGTGGACCCCGGCTCTGCAGAGATTATCTTCAAATAGCACCATGATTCCTGTTAATTGACTTTCCGACCAAGGTTATAATGTAATGACACAAAATTTGCAGCCAGAATGTCTCTGTTTGAACCGCAGCTCAGCCAGATGTAGATTTTGTACCTGGGGCCAGGTACTTAACCTCTCTGGGCCTCAGTTTCTTATTTCATAAAACAGATACTGGTACTGTCTCCGAGGGAGTATGATAATCCATGGGAAGCGGTTGGCACAGTGCCGGGCACAGAGCGAGCCGTTCTGTCATGTTTCTGTTCTTATTCTAGAACTTATAAAAGCAGAATTGTAATGTGCTAAGACAACAGACTACTTGAAAAATGTGTTTTGGGAAGCAGAGATGAATGGAAACTTAATTATGCCTGACAAATATCCCATGGTCTTGTTCTGTGAAAGGATATCTTTGTTAATGCCTTCTTTGTTAGGAGCGTGTTGAGGAATGGGAGGCCGAGGTCACTGCGAGACCTCACTGATGCTGCTAATGGAGCCTAGAGGTTCCCTCTGGTGGGACAGTGCCGGCGTACAAAGGCCCTTGTTTGACTCTTCTAATTTAGGTGAACGCGTGAGAGGCTAAGAAAGAATCAGGTTTACTATAGAATTTTTGTCCAAACCAGGAAGGGGGTGATGTGTTTTATACTCTAGAACAGTGGGTATAGACAGGGTATTTTCAGGCAAACCAGAATTACTTACAAGTATAGTATATACTTTCAATATATATGTGTCCTGGTTGGTGGAAGAACTTTTCTAGAACATTCCACCTTTGACAGGCATCTTTCCCTTGAAAGTACTTTCAAAAGAAGATAAATGGATCATTTATCCAAACTCCATTTATTTTCATTTGTTAGTACGTAGAATAAGCTGCACTTGATTTTTAGTCTCAGCTGCTACCCCCGACCTCAGTGTAAGCTAACTGGCTCTGGGGCAAAAGGGCCAATTCCTCTTCCCTTTCATAGACTGAAAAGCAGTGGAAGCAAAAGAGGATGACCGGAATTAAGAATTCAACTTTTCTTTAATCTGAATTTCAAACCAATGATTGAGTCCCGGAATTGAATTTCACTTTTTAAACAGGGAGTTGTAGCCAATAGAGTTTGGTTAGCCTAGGCCCTTCGACCAACAAATAAAGAAAATGAAACCTATTCAAATTAGTGGCTTTCCTTGGTTTCACCTTTTTGGTATCAGAACTGGACTAGAATTCAGATTTCTGTTACTGAATCCAGTGTTTTCTTCAGTACCCTGGTTAACTCATCAAAGAAATTTTGGGTCTAAATAAATCAAATAACTCTCTTTCTCCTTTACTGCTGAAGCTTTCTACAAAAAAAAAAAAAAAAAAGAAGAAGTATAAAATTAGGGAATTATTTACATCTGGCTTTATCCTCTTGTGAGAGCATGTGGATTTGAGAGCCAGTGGCTCCCTGCCCAGTGACAAATGGACGCACTGAGATTGCCTTCCCATCATTCGCTACCTTTTATGGTGTCGAGGGATTTCTTGCTCTCCTTTGTGACCCAGCTGCAAAGCAGCTGTGGTTGAGGCTCCTGCTTTTCCACTCTCACAAGGCAGCTTTCCTAACCATCCCCATGGGATTTAAGCTTCTGCAGCAAGTGTGTCAACTCGGCTGTGTGAGCCAAGGCTGCCTTGGTGGGGGGGGGGGCAAGCAGCAGAGCTGCTTCCCATGCTATTGCTAAAGAGTTTGGGAGGGAGTGATGCAACCAATGTTCTTGAAACGGGTCCTGACACAAACAAGAAGCACTCTATGCACAAACCAGCGAAGCTGAATGGTTGGATTTGTGAGGAGCTGAGATTCAGGGACGTTTCAGTTGCCCTAATTGTCTGAACGGAGATCAAATCACATTGACCAGTTTATCCATCCTAGTCAAGTTTCCTGTTGGAAACCAATTTTTATGAACTCCTGGTGCCATCTTATGGACCCCAGAATGCTGATAAAAGTTGTGATTTCTTTTTTTTCCTCTCCCTGGTATAATGGAGGTGTTGGCAATAATGACCGTAGGGATGACGTTTTGGGTATCAGTCTGATACCCAGACTCATGATTTCATCAGATTTACCCACTGGAGTCTGTGTCCTTTTATCACTGAAGCAACAATCCCAATGAGAATATGCATTTAAGAAATGTGTTTTTAGTGTTTGCCTTTCCAAGACACTTAACATTTTTATGCATTTATGACCACCTACTATGCATCTGGCCCTTGGCTAAGTGTTGATGCAATAATTCTCCTGAAGTGGTTCACAATTAGAAAAGAGGATAACAAATGATAATTAGAGTGTTTATGTTAAGTATCACTACGGAAGCAGGGATCAAGTCATTGTTAGAGCACCCAGGAGGAAAGGACTTGGGTAAAAATTCTGGGCAGGTTTAATTTGGCCAAGGCCATGATTGGAAAATTATCCAAGACATCCAAAAATTGATTGGGGTTATTTTCCCTACAAATTTTCAATTAAACTAAGGAAAAAAACAACAACAACAAAACTTGGGCATTATTTTTTATTCTGGTTGTGACTTAATGTTTTGATTTCTATATTCTTTTTTAGAACACCCCATGTGTCTCATCCCCTTCCACTGACATTGTCGCTTCCCCTCTCTTTTACAGCCAGACATACATACCTACGGCGCTGTCTATACACATTATCCATGTCCCCATCCCCACCCCTCAAACACCTCCTTTTGGCTTCAGGATTTATTATTCCATAAAAAACATGCCTTACTGAGGTTACCATTAATCTCTGTGTCATTAAATCCAGTAGATGATTTTCAGCATTTGACATAATTGACTATTTCTGTTTTCCTGAAATACTATTTTACTCTACCTCCAGCCTTTTGATTCAGCCTTATTAACAAACTGCTTTCTTGGCATCTCATATGTCCCAAAGGTACCTCAATCTTTACAATTTTCAAAACTAGTCTTACTTCCTTTCCCTAGTCGTCTTCCTCCATTGTTTATATGCTTTATTCTTTTTTCTTTTTTTTTTTTTCCCTTTGACTTCACAGTCAGGATCCTAGAGGTCATTTTTGTTACCTCCATCCCCTCATCATATCCTCTCCCTTTCCTATCCATTGGGTAGTTTTATCTGTAGTTTCCCTTTTTTTTTTTTTAAGATTTTATTTATTTATTTGACAGACAGAGATCACAAGTAGGCAGAGAGGCAGGCAGATAGGAGGAAGCAGGCTCCCCGCAGAGCAGAGAGCCCGTTGTGGGGCTCGATCCCAGGACCCTGAGATCATGACCTGAAGGCAGCAGCTTAAGCCACTGAGCCACCCAGGTGCCCCTTATCTGTAGTTTCTAAATACCCCTCATGTCTGTCCAGTATTCTTTATCTCCATGAGCAACCCCATCACTGTTTTTTTAAAAGCCTCAACTAATCTGCCCCCATGCCTTCTGATCCCATTCCAACCCAGAAGCCATGCTGCCCTCAGAGTGATATTAACAGAGCAGATAATGACAGCTTGCTTCTTAGAACCCATAAACCAGGTGTGCTTTACTGTTCCTTGCGTTTTCAAATGGCCCATCCTTTCTCTGTCTCCCTCATCCCGGGCTCTATACAGTGAGTTTGTGTTCCTCCCCCAGATATTTTGCCTTTGCTGTGTCTCACTTAGAATACTTTTTCTCCCCTTCAACTCGTTAATCATACACACCTTTCAGATTTTTAGAGCAAGCAGCAATTCCCTTTTAAAACTTTTCCTTCCAAGTACTCAGCTTGGTCGGATCAGCTGTTCTAACTGAAATTCCATAGCCCTTATTTTTGGCAGAGGTTATGTCTTTATTCACCATTTTCATCCTGGTGCATAACACAGTGATAGGCACATGATAGGTACCCGATAAATATTTGTTGAATTAAGAAACCCAGTGAATAAATTTAAGGAATTGCTAAAAGTTCATTATTTTAATTAAGAACAGATATTTTTCTATTTGTGATTTAAAGATAAATTACATGCATAACTCTTAACATCTAAAAATAACGAATTTTTTATCATATGATCTCCCTGATATGAGGAATTTGAGAGGCAGTGTGGGGGGGTTGGGGAGTAGGGAAGGAAAAAATGAAACAAGATGGGATCAGGAGGGAGACAAACCATAAGGGACTCTTAATCTCACAAAACAAACTGAGAGTTGTTGGGGAGTTGGGGGGCAAGGATAGGGTGGCTGGGTTATGGACATTGGGAGAGGTATGCACTATAGTGAGTGCTATGAAGTGGGTAAGACTGATGACTCACAGACCTGTAACCCTGGGGCAAATAATACATTACATGTTAATAAAAATATAATTAATAATAAAAATAGCCAATATTAATATTTTAAAGTGATTGACCATTTATTTTGTATAAGATTTATTTATTTGAGATAAAGAGGAGGGGGCAGAGGCAAAGGGAGAGAGAATTCCAGGCAGTCTCCCCACTGAGTATGGACCCAGTGCTGGGCTCCATCTCATGACCATGAGATCACAACCTGAGACAAAACCAGGAATCAGATGCTTAACTGACTGTGCCACCCAGGTGCCCCCAAAAATGACTGGCATAATTTTATTAAAGTAAAATTTTAGGGGCACCTGGGTGGCTCAGTGGGTTAAAGCCTCTGTCTTCGGCTCAGGTCATGATCTCAGGGTCCTGGGATCGAGCCCCATGTTGGGCTCTCTGCTTAGCGGGAAGCCTGCTTCCTCCTCTCTCTCTGCCTGCCTCTCTGCATACTTGTGATCTCTGTCCGTCAAATAAATAAATAAAATCTTAAAAAAAAAAGTAAAATTTTATTAAAGTAAAATGTTTAGTAAAGTAAAATATTACAGGACATTTATCTGTAATGTAATTATAAATTTGATTCAAATAAAATTTTTTACTTTACCACCACTTCATCAGACATTTTAATAAAATATCTGAATATTCTTATAAACTATTATGGATGGAGAAGAATTATGGTAATATATTGATTTTAACTTGACATTGAACATAGTATAACAAGGCAGTATAACAAGTGAAGGAGTTTGTCCAGATGGAGCTTGAGATGTGGATGTATCCTATCAAATTAATTATCTCCCACTGAAATGTTATTACAGTATGTGTGGATGACCTCTTTAAGCTTGAAGGGAAAATATACAAGTGAACAGATGTAGAAAGGAAATGAACACTTGTAATATAACAGGAAATCTGAAGCTAAACACCTTCAGTTATATAACATTTTAGAAATTAACTGTTTGTATTTACACCCTAAAATCTAACTTTTTTTCAAAGATTTTATTTATTTATTTGACAGAGATCGCAAGTAGGCAAAGAGGCAGGTGGGGTGGGTGGGGTGGGGGGAGGGGAATAGGCTACCTGCAGAGCAGAGCCTGATGCAGGGGTCTATCCCAGGACCCTGGGATCATGACCTGAACTGAAGGCAGAGGCTTTAACCCACTGAGCAACCCAGGTACCCCTAAAATCTAACTTTTTTACTCATAACGTCAAAGCAGTGTAGAAAGCAACATATAATTTAGAATTTTTTTGAATTATTTTAAATATTTATGAAAGGCAACTTAAAAGTTATTGTAAGATATGTATTTTCTCTGTTATTGAAAACATTTTAATATAAAAGCTCTTTTTGTTTTGTTTTCCTTTTTTTTTCCCCCCTCCCTTCTTGGCATTCTTGCAAGTTTTCTCCTTTTACTTTCTTATATAGCAAGGTACCAGGTATCTAGTGTTCTTTCTCCCTGCCAGTGCTTGGTCTGTGGCCTCCTATCTGGTCAGTCTTACCTAAATTAGTTCTCCATACGCTCTTGCCCTAACATCTTAATCAAGTAGAACTTGATTACTCCACTGTGTGTTTACCTTCCTACCAACACTTAACTCTTTCCCATTTGAATAAGTGAATCTGCCTTCACCTAGATGTTACAAGCCACAGATGTCAACTTATCTTTGATTCCTGTTTTCATGTTCTACCTGTATCCAATTCATCAACCATCTATCTTCCAGTGATTCCAAATCAAATTGTTTCTTATCACTTCAATAGGGAAAGACTATTTTAGTTGTATGGAGGTAAAATATTTCATCATTAAAGTTACCACTGTCCTATCTTTCTACTTTGCCTGTAATTCAAGTTAACTTTGGTTGATAATATATAATAACTAGAGGGGTATGAGAAAGAAATGGTTTGATGCAAATCATCTTGGTTTGTAAAAATTAGTTGACCCTATGACCCTGCAATTGCACTCCTGGGTATTTACCCCAAAGACACAGACGTTGTGAAAAGAAGGGCCATCTGTACCCCAATGTTTATAGCAGCAATGGCCACAGTCGCCAAACTATGGAAAGAACCAAGATGCCCTTCAACGGACGAATGGATAAGGAAGATGTGGTCCATATACACTATGGAGTATTATGCCTCCATCAGAAAGGATGAATACCCAACTTTTGTAGCAACATGGACGGGACTGGAAGAGATTATGCTGAGTGAAATAAGTCAAGCAGAGAGAGTCAATTATCATATGGTTTCACTTATTTGTGGAGCATAACCAATAGCATGGAGGACAAGGGGCGTTAGAGAGGAGTAGGGAATTTGGGTAAATTGGAAGGGGAGGTGAACCATGAGAGACTATGGACTCTGAAAAACAGTCTGGGGGGTTTGAAGTGGCGGGGGGGTGGGAGGTTGGGGTACCAGGTGGTGGGTATTATAGAGGGCACGGCTTGCATGGAGCACTGAGTGTGGTGAAAAAATAATGAATAATGTTTTTCTGAAAATAAATAAATTGGAAAAAAAATTAGTTGAATTATCAGGCTTTTTTGAATAATTTTTTTTTGGTCTTTTGAGAAGGAAACACCTTTATTTCCTCAAGGCACTTCATACATAAACATGGTGATGTTAAAATAGACTATCAAATAATGCCCTTTCCATTGGTAAGTGGTGGTCTTCACAAATTAATTTTTCAAGAGTATATTTTTAGTTGCTTGTTCTTCCTTTTGCACTCATTAAACCACAATCCATGTTTAAACAACACATTTACCAAGCTATACTTAAGATTTTGGACCTATTGTATGGCTGCTTCCCCTTCTTAGGTGTTGACCCTACAGATAGACACTTGTGTGTGAAATGAAGGTGTGAATTTTGTTGGTTGTGAAAAATGACCACTATTCATAATGGTCAGACATGCTCCAAGAATAAATGCTAACATGTCCAGAAGTAGCCTGTGGGTACACAACTGCAGAAGGCTTCTATATTAAACTTATAGCAGCCTCTATATAAGGACCAGGGACACCGAGGGGGAATTGTCTAGTTATCCTAACTGGGACTCCAACCAACACTGAAGACACAGGTAGTCCCTGGCTACATTATAAATATTTGATTGCAAATTAGACTTGTCCTGAGGAACTGTTTTTATGGTTTTATGGACAATAGTTCATGTTAAGTTTTCAGATGTAAAGTGGAGAAATTATTACTTTGTTCACAGCTCTGCACTTTACTGAAAACATGTGAGCATGTGAACTAAATAACTAAGGAGTAACTATAAGCTGTTAAGTTCTATAAAGACAAAAGTGATAGCCTAGTTCTTTTATGACTGGTTTTATTTATGTAATGCTTGGATAACTGTTGAAGGACAGGTAAAGTCTTCTGGGAGCAATTTAGTTCATAAGAAGATTAATACACTAATTATATTCATGTATAAATATATAAATTTAAGAAATATATACATAAGTTTATATATTTATATAATTTATATATGTAAATATACTTTGTATATATATGTATATGTATATAATACAATGCAATAATGCCAAATCTTGACGTTTTTTGGTGTCATTCAGTAAATTCTGAGTTATAGGATTAAGACACACTTTATGGGGGGTGGATGATATAATGACTTATTTATTATTAAAAAAATTTGTGGTATGGTTTACTTTTTCAACTATAACAATTCAAGCTAAAGTCTAATGGGGTAATTCTCTTTTTTTTTTAAAGATTTTATTTATTCCTTTGAGAAAGAGAGTGAGAGAGAGAGAATAGGAGCGGAGTGAGGGGCAGAGGGAGAAGCAGACTCCCTGCTCAGCAGGCAGCCTGATGTGGGGCTCGATCCCAGAATCCTGAAATCATGACTTGAGTCGAAGGCAGACTTAACCAACTGAGCCACCCAGGCATCCCCAGTGTAACTCACTCTCATACTTAGTATTCCTGAGCGCTCTGAGAGTTAAGAATATTTGTGGGAGTTCTTTATAGATCCTAGATATCAACCTTTTGTCTGTACTGTCATTTGCAAATATCTTCTCCCATTCCGTGGGTTGCCTCTTTGTTTTGTTGACTGTTTCCTTTGCTGTGCAGAAGCTTTTGATTTCGATGAAGTCCCAAAAGTTTATTTTCACTTTTGTTTCCTTTGCCTTTGGAGACATATCTTGAAAGAAGTTGCTGTGGCTGATATCGAAGAGATTCCTGCCTATGTTCTCCTCTAGGATTCTGATGGATTCCTGTCTCACATTGAGGTCTTTTATCCATTTTGAGTTTATCTTTGTGTACGGTGTAAGAGAATGGTCAAGTTTCATTCTTCTACATATAGCTGTCCAGTTTTCCCAGCACCATTTATTGAAGAGACTGTCTTTTTTCCACTGTATATTTTTTCCTGTTTTGTTGAAGATTATTTGCCCATAGAGTTGAGGGTCCATATCTGGCCTCTCTACTCTGTTCCACTGGTCTGTGTGTCTGTTTTTATGCCAGTACCATGCTGTCTTGGTGATCACAGCTTTGTAGTAAAGCTTGGAATCAGGTAACGTGATGCCCCCAGTTTTATTTTTGTTTTTCAACATTTCCTTAGCAATTCAGGTTCTCTTCTGATTCCATACAAATTTTAGGATTATTTGCTCTAGCTCTTTGAAAAATACCAGTGGAATTTTGATCGGAATGGCATTAAAAGTATAGATTGCTCTAGGCAGTATAGACATTTTAACAATGTTTATTCTTCCGATCCAAGAGCATGGAATGGTCTTTCATCTTTTTGTGTCTTCCTCAATTTCTTTCATGAGTGTTCTGTAGTTCCTCGAGTACAGTTTCTTTACTTCTTTGGTTAGGTTTATTTCCAGGTATCTTATGGTTCTTCGTGCTATAGTAAATGGAATTGATTCTCTAATTTCCCTTTCTGTATTTTCATTGTTAGTGTATAAGAAAGCCACTGATTTCTGTACATTGACTTTGTATCCTGCAACGTTACTGAATTACTGTATGAGTTCTAGTAGTTTGGGGGTGGAGTCTTTTGGGCTTTCCATATAAAGAATCATTTCATCTTCGAAGAGAGAGAGTTTGACTTCTTCTTTGCCAATTTGGATACCTTTCATTTCTCTTTGTTGTCTGATTGCTGTTGCAAGGTTGATACCCAGGATCTATAAATAACTCCTCAAACTCAACACACACAAAACAGATAATCATATCAAAAAATGGGCAGAAGATATGAACAGACACTTCTCCAATGAAGACATACAAATGGCTATCAGACACACGAAAACATGTTCATCATCACTAGCCATCAGGGAGATTCAAATTAAAACCACATTGAGATATCACCTTACACCAGCTAGAATGGCCAAAATTAGCAAGACAGGAAACAACATGTGTTGGAGGGGATGTGGAGAAAGGGGAACCCTCTTCCACTGTTGATGGGAATGCAAGTTGGTGCAGCCACTTTGGAGAACAGTGTGGAGATTCCTCAAGAAATTAAAAATAGAGCTTCCCTAATACCCTGCAATTGCACTACTGGGTATTTACCCCAAAAATATAGATGTAGGGAAAAGGAGGGCCATCTGTACCCTAGTGTTTATAGCAGGAATGGCCACGGTCGCCATACTGTGGAAAGAACCAAGATGCCCTTCAGTGGACGAATGGATAAGGAAAATGTGGTCCATATACACTATGGAGTATTATGCCTTCATCAGAAAGGATGAATACCCAACTTTTGTAGCAACATGGACAGGGCTGGAAGAAATTATGCTGATTGAAATAGGTCAAGCAGAGAGAGTCAATTATCATATGGTTTCACTTATTTGTGGAGCATAATGAATAGCATGGAGGACAGGGGGAGTTAGAGAGGAGAAGGGAGTTGGGGGAAAGTGGAAGGGGAGGTGAACCATGAGAGACTATGGACTCTGTAAAACAATCTGAGGGGTCTGAAGTGGTGGGGGGTGGTGCAAAAACAATGAATACTGTTATGCTGAAAATAAATAAATTAAAAAAAAAGAATGTTTGTGGGAGTGTATGTATTTTTATATAAAAATAGTTATGTATAGGGGCACTGGGTAGCTCAGGAGACTAAGTATCCATTCTTGGTTTGGGCTCAGGTCATGATCTCAGGGTTGTGGAATTGAGCCCCATGTTGGGCTCTGCACTGGGCATGGAGCCTGCTTAAGATTCTCTCTTCCCCTCTCCCTCTGCCCCCCTCCATAATATATATAAATAAATAAATGGGAAAAATATATATTTGTATATTTTGTAGTGGGGAGTAGTGTTACTCAGGCATCAGAAGAGGTGCTGCTTGCCTTGTACACCCATGTGGGTGGGCATCAGTTTCTGAACAATGATGGTAGCATCCAGTTTAATTAGGAAACAAAATAAATTGAAAGTGACTCCCACACCGTGGAACAGGCTCTATAAGCCTTACTCGCTATTTACCTACCATGTGTAGGTTTGCTTGCTGCCAGTCAGGAGAGGGAGAACCTGACAAGACCTAGTCCTAAGAATGAATTTTCCATAAATTTAAATAATGCTATCTTGTATCTACATTTATATCACTCAGTATAGTGTTACAAGTAACATATAATGTAAATATAATGTAGGGATATTGATACTCGCAAAGCTCTAATACCTGGGTATGGATCCCGCCCTTTTCCAGGGAAATGTCGGTTCTCTCTTCTCATCCTCCTCACTCTCCTGATCCCACAGCCACTGCTCCCAGATCACACTGTGCTGCTCACAGTCCAATTGGTTAATTTTCAGGACTGACGCTATCTCTGCACAGTGTCTAGTCTAGGACTATACCAAGAATTTCTCTAGTTGTTTTATGTCCTTAACTTCTGAATCACCGGCATTGTCAACTGCTCCTTTTTCTGGGATACTGAGTTTTTGCTGTTTAACTGACTTGTGTGTGGGTACACTGAATGGTCATGTACAAACTCTAAATACTTACCTAGAATTACAATTTTGTACAAATTAAATATCCGCTCTCTAAGCACTTTATATATGAAGGGAGTTGGTCTAGTATCTTAGAGTTCAAGTCATATAATTAGCATGTTAGTAAGGACTCTTAAAAGTAATCACATCATCACAATTAAGAGAAAAAGGAAATTATTAGCAGTTGCAGCATCACAGAAAGCCTTATAGAAAACTGAGTGTTTAGTTAAGGCTTGAGGCAAAAAATGCATATGAACAAGTGAAAAAATGAGCAACATTACAGACTGGAAGAAATAACTAAGGGAAGACATAGGAGCTATGGATAAGGCAGATGAGGAAATTGGCCTGATAAGGTAGGGGAATTTATCCAGGAAGATTTGAGCTAGATTGTGGAAGATTTTGAAAATTAAATTGATTATTAAACAGAACGTATGGAAACTAGGAGCTATTAAAATATTTCTGAGCAAGAGCATAAGCTAAAAACAGTTTCACTTAAGTAATTAATTAATGTGACGAAATGAAGTTTATTAGGTCAGGACGTCTGAAATCTTTGTCCTTCTAGAGGCAAAATGAGAAGAGATTTGACTTAAGGCAGGGAAAGTGTCAGGAATGAGAAGCATTTTATAGAAAAATTGTGAAACTTAGTTTCTAGGAACACCTGGGTGGCTCAGTCCATTATGCGTCTGCCTTCAGGTCAGGTCATGATCCCAGAGTCCTGGGATCCAGTCCCACATTGGGCTCCCTGCTCAGCAGGGAGCCTGCTTCTTCCTCTGTCTGCTGCTCCCCCTGCTTGTGCTCTCTCTCTCTGACAAATAAATAAAATCTTTTAAAAATTTTTTACTTTCTATATGACATGAAATTTGGAAAAGGATTTTTAAATTTTGGTAAGTAAAAACCAAATAGTGGCATTGAAGTTGGAAGGAAGGATTCTTTTGAAAAGATAGAAGGAAAAAATATCAAAGAATGTCCGAGTTTTGTATGATAAATCCGAAGCTAATTATTTCCCTACAACTTGTGATTTTTTTTTTAAGCAATCCTCCAAATTGGTATTAATTATGTTTACGTTTCCAAATGAGGAAAAAGACTCAGATGTGTTCCTAAAGATACTCCAAGTCACTCTCACTGTTAAATAAGTAGATTCAACAAGACTCAAACACAGGCTTGTTGTCTCTGGGCCAGTTCTTTCAGTGAAAATTGGAGAAATTGCCCACAGTGCTCTGTTACTAATTCCCCTGCTTATTGGGTTATGTGTTCGTTATGTGCTTCTTGCAACTAAGGACTCGAGGCCAAGCATGCTGTGTTGTTCACAGTTCCATCCCCGTTACTTAGAGCTGTACAGGGCAAAGAGTAGGCCTTCAGTAAATAATTTTTAACCAACAAAAACAAAGGAACAGGCACATAAACAAGTCACAGAGATGGTGGTAGTAACTGAGCCTCCCAACTCACATTTCCCTTATTTGTCACAGCTGACCACAGTGCCTTTTACTTGGTTTTCTGAACCACCCCACATGCTTAGACATAAGCCAGTATACAAAATGAGTAATGTGCTAGATGCAAGGAGTTTGTACAACCAGTAAGTACTCCATGGTCCTTGCTTGTAGAAAATGCTGACAAAACCTAAAAGCACCAAGAAAAACCTGCTGAGAAATTACTTTTTCTTCTCTACTTCCTTAACTACCATCTTTCTAAAATAGTTACAGTTGAAAGAATAAATTGGATTAAGCATAGTGTTAACCTCCCAGGTGCCATCTTTCTTCCTAAGACACAGTAATATATGTGTGTGGTGGGTTTATGCATGTGGTTGACTTGATTTCTTATATTCTTGTGAGGATTTGATTTTCCTCCTCATTATTTGGCATTTGACTAAATAAACAGTGATCCAAGCAGAAAAATAGGTTTTTGCATGATGGTTTTGTACTCTCCTCTACCTCAAGAAAGATTGTTCTGGCCTTTGATTTGTTTATTTTACATCTAAGAGATGTTGGGACTCATTGCCTTTAATAATTTGGTCCACTGAGCAACCAGAGTCCACTGTCCTTTGAGATCTGGTGCATGTTTTTAGCGCTACATACTATTGTTTTGCCAATGGACTACACACAAGCATCTTATAATCCCGTTTACTGTGACATTGATAAATGAGCCAGTTTCTTCTCTATCCTGAAAAACTTAAAAACTTAAGTGGAAGAAGGTTCACAACCCTTTGTATCGTTGCACATAACATTTGTATAGACTTTACAAAGATAGTTTTCATTTTGTATCTTTAATTATCTTCTGTGAGTTCTTTGTACATCATTTTCTAATGGTGATTAGATGTGGCTGACCACATCTTACTGAGACTGTGTAGATAACAAAAAATACTCTTTGACATTTAGAATTCTGTGTTCTATTGCATACTGTTTGTGTGTATATGTAATAGTTAACATGTATTACAAACTTACACCTAGGTTACCATAATAACTACTTTTTCAGTTTGTCTCAGGTGATCTACTGATCTTATGAAGTAGATTTGATATCTTCCTTGTAAAGTTAATACACTTTATTTTTAGAGCAGTTTTAGGTTTATAAAAAAGAATTGAGGAGCACCTGGGTGGCTCAGTCAGTTGGGCATCAGTCTCTTGATTTCAGCTCAGGTTGTGATCTTGGGGTCATAGGATCATGCTCTGTAGTCGGTATAGAGTCTGCTTGGAATTATCTCTCTCCCTCTCCCTCTGCCTTAACCCACCATTCTCATCCCCCCCCGCAAATAAATAAATAAATAAAATGTTGTTTTAAGAAATTGAGCCGTAATTTCCAATTCCGCAAATTCCAAATACTCCCTTACCTTCCTATGACCCTACATAGTTTTCCTATCATTATCTACCTGCATTAGTGTTGTCTATGAGTTTTGACAAATATATAATGACATGTGCCCATTATTTCTATATTCTACAGAATAGTTTCACTGCCCTAGAAATTCTCTGTGCTCTACCTGTCTTCAATTATGTAATAGAGAACACTACAGCTACGAGATGATATAATTTTCTAAGGGTCACATGGCTACACCAATGGGGAAGCTGTTCTACCAGCCTAGAATCTATGATCCAAACTTACACATTACTCGGTACAGTTATTTAATTCAGTACAGTTATTTAATTATTTTATGGAATCCTAACTTTGTAAGATTCTTGCTAAGTCTTACTAACTTCATGAAAGTATGACATGTGTAGGGAGCCTTTGCCTGTACTTTCCTTTCTTTCCTTTGATGTTAAAATGTTATGAGAAATATGGCAGGGAATTAAAATTTTAATTATTGGGTATTTTGCAAGACTTGTGATTTAAAGAGAAGTTACTTGACTGGAGTAGAATTAGTAAAATAGCAGAAGAAATGAAGATGTCAGTTGTCTGCCATCTGCTGTAGATGGTAGAAACTATATGTAGGCTGGGTCCTACTGGGGAGAGTAATGGTGAATAAAGGATGTAGGGACAGTGAATTTTTTAAATGAATGAATGAACAAAAAGGGAGGGGTGAACAGAGAAGTGAGTCAAAGTTGAATGGTAGAATGTAGGTCAATTACACACCTGTACCTTTGTAAGATTTATCTCTGTAGCAGTGGTTTAAAAAAGTACCTGAAGAAAGAAAAACATTGCCTGAAGTTGCTGTGGTAGATGGTGTATAAGTTAGAAGGAGCAAGGAGATCAGATGAGTTCTCTTCACTCTAGACCATGACTTCTGGAGATGTCCACCACCCAGTGCCTTGCTGCCATGCAGACAGCAGAACTCTTCATTCCAGCCTTACAGGGCAAGACAGGCTTGCCCCGGGAAAGTTCTCCTTGGGGCTCTTCTATCTCAAGCCACCCCTTTGTGTTACTCTGTAGGCCATTTCAGTTCAGAATCTATAACATGGTAAAGAGCATACAGTTTTAGGATCTACCAGGAATCACATTATTTTATGAAAAGTCAGTCTGTTGCCTACAAGTCTTCCCGCTGCTTGTTGCTTATTTTCTTCTGGGGATGATGGTAACATTTACTTAAAATTAAAACCATAGCTAGGAAGAAGCACTAGCTTTAGATTAAATCCTGGTTTAGGAGTATTTTAGTCATGAAAGATAAGCAGTAGTTGTGTGAGATTCAACAAACTGTGACCTACTTCTTCATATGTAAAGCGAGCCATTAGGGAAAAAATCATCTCAAAAGCCAAAATGCTCCAAATTCTTTACCAGGAAGAAGAAATGAAGAGGAAACAAACAGAAGGGAGATAATAAAATAGAAAATGAAAATGATGTTTCCCACCATTCCTTCAAACTATCTCATCCTTTTGGTTTTTGTGAAATCTTTTTTTTTTTTTTTTTACTTTTTTTCTCTTGCCTTCCTGGCCTCTTCTCTGATCTCTTTGATGAACTCACTCTCACTGTCTTTTCTTCTAATCTTGGTGTTTCCCAGGATTCTGACTTCAGTCTTTTCTCTCAGCATACTCTCCTTGATCATCCTTGTTTAGATTAAAAATTAAAAACAAAAAAACAAAAAAACACTTTTTTGTGTGTGTGATGATTGCTAAGTAGGCGTGAGTCTACTTACTTCATTTGGGCCCAGGAGGTAAACGGTCCTTCACGATCTACTGCTGAATCATCCATTTTCTCTGTTTTTTAAGGGTCGTAAGAGTGAGGCTGAAAAATTCTTCTTGAAGGCTATTGAGCTGGATCCCACGAAAGGAAACTGTTACATGCATTATGGTGAGTGGTTGATAGTTTTTTCCACGTCCCCCACATTTACTGTTCATGTTGGTATAAGATTTAGGATTTGCCAGCAAAGAGCATTTTGAGACGGCATGGGCTTTGTTGCTCCAGATTTCACCCCATGCTGTAGTCTTAGCTTCTCATTCAAAGCAGTCATGTTCTCGAGGGCTATGCATTACATTTTCCATTAGTAATTTTCATAGGACTTCAGTGGGGAGAGGCATTTTCACAATTGTCTCTTTCAAGTCCAGTGTGAACTGTAAATAAGGGCTCATCAGAAAAGCATCCTGCTCCTTGCCTGATGCCTGGTATGGACCCAGAATATTAGCTCTCTTATACTTGTAAATGATAATGTATTGTTCACTGATCTATCATTTTGAAGTTTTGGAGGTTTACATTTTGACGACAAGTTCTAGCTTGCTGGAAAATAAAAAATGTACCCAGTCCTCTAGATACCTGAGACTGGGGTCAAGGATAAACCATAAATAGTGTAAAAGATGTCTTTCTCATTCAGGTTAGCATTGGCCTTAATCAGCCCAGAGTGAACTTACATAACAAGTCTGTCACACTCCACTCTGTCATTAGTAGTGAGTCATGTGGTAAGTGAGGTGAAGTATATAGCTGGTTTAGTGTTGGGTAAGAGTACTTATTTCTACCAGATTTGTAGTTGGCATGACTTTCAAGGAATCAAAAAGCATTTAATTTTCCTGATTCTTGGGGGGGGGGGGGATGATTTTTTGACTGCTCTTGGCTTTGATGTGTTATTATCGAGTAGTGAACTGAAAGATAGATGGTGGTTAAATCTTGAAGGAATAAAGCTAATATCCTTCTTCAAGTTATTCTTTCTAACATTTTACAGTTGGTAAAATGAAATTCAGTGAGAGGCTGTCAGTGTGGAAAATGGAAAACGTAAAATGGAAGATGCACTTTACCAACCACAAGTCCATTTGTTTATTTACATTTTGGATATATGTTTATAAATCTCGGGTCAGGATGCTTTATCTTTCCAGCATAACACAGCCTGTAATTTCACATGGGCTGTTGCATAACTAGTCCAGATTTTGTTTCACGGTGCAGTGTTATTGCATGTTGGGTTGGCAGTCAACTAATTTAAGTTTGCTGCAGAATTTATTTTATTTTTACAGGATTTCTCATATGAACTATTTTAAATTAGATTTTCTCATGCATACTATTTTGGGCACCCCTACTGTGCATTAAAGTAGGTCCATGATTATTTTCCCTGAGTGCTTCTTATTGCATCTTTTGAAGTAGAATTTTTTTCCTCGATCTTGCCTTCTATGCTTCCTTTACCTCAAACTAGTTCCAGTTAATAATCTCTTAATCTTGTTCCCATAATTTTATTATATGCTTTAGGTTTTTCATAGTCGATTCCTTTATATTTCCTTATTGGTTCATTGGAATTGCAAAAGGAAAAAACACTGTTGTGTTCGTTTTAAGAGTTTGCCTCCTCATTATTATGAATTATCTGTCTTTACCCACTTCTGTTTTATTATTTTTTTCTATGACATCATTCTCCTGATTTTTTTTTTCCAGTTTTGGTATTAGTGAGAAATTTTTGGATTTAGTTTTAACAGAAAGTGTAACAAATCCTTTATTGTAAAGGTTACTTGAAAATAGTGATAATGCGCATTCTGTAACTGTATGTGTAAAAACGGACTCTTAGCACTCCTGGATTATTTTAAAGTTTCTAGCGATGTACACTATTAAAAATATGTGTATTTTTAATGGGAGGAATGAGTACGTAATGTCCTATAATTTTATGAAATAGTTTCAATACTTTTTCCTATTCTGGAATAGGAAATGAAAAAGACTCAGGATAAAGCATCAAGAAGTGGTAGTTAAGACAAAATAACCTACATGGACAGGAAGCCCATAGCTGAGTGCTTGATATTCCTGTCTGACTATCCTTATGTTCTAAAAAATGTACATTTAATTTGGGAGAAATCTACTTCAACTAAATTTTAGAACTGGAAGATTCCTTAAAATTCTCTGATATAATCCCTCTCTTGTACAAATAAAGCCTAAAGACCAAAGCCTAGAGAAATGAAATTGGCTTGCCCAAGTTAGTTAAAAGTAACTAGCCTTTGAGTCTCTTGATAACCGCCATTGACTTTTCTTCTCTAAAGTATGTTCCATTTCTCTCACAACATGGGGAGATACCCAAGCAGATATGCAGGTAGGTAAGTAGGTATTTTCAATTAGTAGGTCCTTCTATGCAGTTTTAGAATGTCAAATTCATATAATTATAACTCAGCTTAAAAAGTTTAGGGAAGGACTTTTATCCACTTAAATGTGTATACAACATGTCTGATGGTGTGAGGTACCATTCTATTTTCAGAAAGTGAGTAGTGCTATGTATGAAATAAATAGTGTGATGTCATTTTAAGAAGGTGATGTGGGAGAAGTAGGGTGCTTCTTGGCAGCAAGGAGTCAAGTAGAACATCTGTGAAAAGGTGATGTTTGAAATCTGTACGTGTGAACTGGCTATTTGAAGAGCCAGGTAAGAGCATTTCAGATAGAAGAAAGAAAGTTTAAAGGCCAAAGGCAAGAACAAGCTTGTATTCACAGCAGAGAAGGAAACCCAATATGACTGGATCATATTGAACCAGATTGGAAAGTGGGAGGAGATGAGACTGGAGAGAAAGCAGAGCAGAGCCTGTGGGGTTTATCAATCAAGCTAAGGAGTATGCATTTTCTTCCTAGGGCAAAGGAGGGGACTCTGTGGAGAAGACAGGATTAGGGAAAGATCTAGGGGAACTCTTGCTGTGTTTTAGTCAAGAGAAGATAGATTAGACTTGGGAACGGTTGTGGAAATGTAAATATTTTGTTGAAGGAATACACTTACCTTCTTTAGAAATATCTAAGAAAAAAAAATATCTAAGACAATTGAGAATGGAGAGACCCTGATTTCCATTTTTGCACATCAATATCTAGCATATTGTCCTATACACGGTAATGTGCAATAAATGTTGGTTGAGCTCAGTTAGAGATGTTCTCCATTTTAGACTTGAATGTGGTTTTTCAAAATAGACCAAAAGGTTGTTCCATTAGCATTTTTATTACTTCTTGTCCAAGGAGATACATAGTATGATTCCTATCAGTTCTCCATCAACTTACTGGTTATGGATATTTTTAGGATATTTATACCCACAATTGAATGAATAATAATACTTCCTCAGCTTAAAAAATTTATTTATTTAAATAAAATATACCTATTGTTTTGTTATCTTTTTTTTTTCCCAATACTTTTGCAAATGCCCATGAAAATGTCAGTGTGGGAGAGTTTTGTTCTGTTGGAAATTGACTCTCCTGTATGTTGATGTGCTTTTGATTTGGTTGTTGATAATACACATGGCTTTGAAAATGCCATCCATTTGGGACTAGACAAAGGGAATTAATTATATAATTTATATTGACTGCAATGATCATTAGAAGGCAGTATTTAAAAGTACTCATAGTTGGGATGCCTGCGTGGCTCAGTCGTCAGTTAAGCATCTGCCTTCAGCTCAGTCTTGGGATCGAGTCCCACATCTGGCTCCCTGCTTCTCCCTTTGTCCCTCATACTGCTCGTATGCTCTCTCACTCTCTCTGACAAATAAATAATTAAAATATTTAAAAAAAATTACTCTCAGTTACTTGTATTTTTATTCTACCAGTTTTGTGCTTTTGAGGAAGGGTTGAGTACAAGATTGTCTTTTTTTCTTCAGGATAGCATGCAACAAAGAAAGCTGGATAGGTTTATAAAACTTGTTCAATAAGTTTGTTAAATGTAGGGCTTTCTGGTACCGTAATCTCTGGGATTAAGATTCCTTATCTGTAAAATGTGAAAGAGTTGATGTGAGCTTTCAAAATGTTTTTCTATACTAAGATTTCATATTGTTGTTAATATATACTCAATTTCTCAGTGATCTTGCATCAAAAATGTTAAAGAGTATGTAGAAAACAGGTTTCACACTATGGTATCAGTAATAGTATATTGTTACATTCATGTGTCATCAAGTTTACAGTGCATCCCATGCCCATAAGGAACAAATCATATGAAATTTTTATGGAATTTGGTTTATAAATTTCAAAGATGAGAATTTGGTACCTTGAAGTGTCATGGGGGCCTGTACTTCAAGGGATTCTCCCTGGTTTTCCCAGTGGCTCCAGTGGAAAGCTTCTGCCAAAAGAATAAAAGTGAAGACAAGAAGTCACTCTCTTTTATTTTTCTTTTTGAAGAATTAGTAGGAAAACCATTTTATCAAACAGAATAATTCTATTACAATTTTTTCTTTATGTGTATAGTAGTAAATTTTATGTAGATTAAAACAGCTTAAGTTAATGTGCATTTGTTATAAGACAACTACTGTGTATGAATCTGGGTGGATGGCAATTCATTAGTTATTAAGGACAAAAGCAAAAAAGGGAAAAGGAAGCAGACTGTGATAAATGTTCTTGCGAAGTGCACTATTGTGTAGACCTTGGATGGTTTCTTTTTCTATCAACCTCTGACTGTATGTTTTTAAGAGTTAAGCCCTTAGCCTTATTTTCTTTATTACAGTTACACTCTGTGGGTGAAGTTGTTCATTCCAGGGGTTCAGCTGTATAGTGATGAGTCCTGAACCTCTTCATCCAACTCAGTATTTATCAAGCTAGATGTAGGGAGACAACAGGGAACAAGACAGGCTCCAGTAGAGATGCCAAACTGGTAAGGGAGGCCCACATTGTAAAAATGATCATTTAATTATAATTACAGTTGTTTTTATGAAGGAATATAAAGGGGCCTTGATTTGGGGGGTTGGGGAGCAGGAGAACTATGCCTGATGAACTTACACATAAACTATATTTGAATAAATAGTAGGAGATCACCAGAAAGAATTGTAGATACAAGGGGATACATTGAAGAGCAATAAAGCAGGGAGAGGTCTTGATGCAGAAGACACAGCATATGCCTGGAGGATAGTTCAAAGGCAGAATTAGGACTGTAGCTGGAAACTCTGAGAAGATAGTTCTGGCTCCATGGGAGGGACATTATAATTTATGAGAGCCATCAGCTTATGAAATGAATGCCCATTGAAGATTTTTCAGCTGTGGGTTTATAAGGATGCTAGAAGGAATTGAAGCATTGGTAATAGAAGAGGGCTGATCTGGGCAACCATGAAATCATTTCTAATGTAAAGGAACAGTCATTTTGTCCTTCTTTTTCTTGAACCTACAGAGAAGTGTAGAATTTTTAAAATTATGATTATCTAGATTATTATTTGGCTCTACTTCTCAATTTTAGAAACCTGAAAATGTGTTACTACATTTATCCCGATCTTTTTCAATCATTATGTAATTCCTGTGAGGTAGAAATAGATCTCAACTTCATTTGACTGAAATAATGGAAGTTCAGAATTTCCATGTGATTCTCTGGGTCAGAAATTTTCAACATTCATAGTGGGAAAAGAACTTGAAAAGTCCAGCTCTTTCAACTTCTAAGCCCAGGACTTTCAATTATAGATATTATAGTCTATTTGTCTTCAGGATGCTCTTAAACTTCATTTTAAAATGTAGGCCCTGGGGTGCCTGGGTGGCACAGTCGGTTAAACCACCAACTCTTGATTTCGCCTCAGGTCCTGATCTCAAGGCTGTGAGATCAAGCCCTCCATCAGGCTCCACACTCAGCACAGAGTCAGCTTGAGAGTCTTTCTTCCTCTCCCTCTGCCCCTCCCACTCATTGTCCCACTTTCTGTCTCTCTCAAATAAGTAACAAAATAATGCTTAAAAAAAAAAGTAAAGTAGGTCTGGGAGGAAATTGTTAAAATGTCATATTTGATATTTTTTCAGTGAACACTGAAAGGGGGAGTTAAAAATATGTGATAGGTCGAATTGGTAAGAGGTCTGTAGTTATTTTTTGTTATTGTAATTAAAGCTATTCAGAAGATGGCAATGAACTGGGGTTGATTGTGTTGTATCATTCTATATTTTAATCACTTCATAAACTCCAAGAGTAATTTTAAAAAATTAAATAATGAACTAAGTAATGATATTGCCTTGATTTAAAATACATTTTTGTTAGCTTTTCCAAAATTTCATTGAGATGCAATTATGTTTAATGCTTAAGACCAAAATATTTTATTAAAATATCAGTATTTGTGTCCCTTTATTGCTCCAAGGACAGCACAGACAGCTCACAGATATATAATTAGAACATGATATTTCTAAATGTCATTCCAAACTATTTCATTTCTTACCTGTGTTTTTTTATTTTTAAATTTTCTATTACAATGTGTCTAATAGGTTAATATTATTTAATCTTTTTAATCTTCACACCTGGTGTATTTTATGTGCAATATGTTTGCAAGCTTTTTAAAATTAAAACTTCATCGTGAATAGAAAGGGAAGACCAGGAAAGGGAGTCTTTAAGCTTATAAGCAAAGAATAGAGGAAAAAATTAAAGGATTAATGTATTTCCAAAAGAAATACAGTTAAAGGACAAAGAGTTAAATGATAGGAAATAATTTCCATAAAATCACAAGATAAAACATCCATCTACTTAAGACATGAGAAACTGTAAAACTGCAAGGAAAACAGAACAAACAGAACATAAAGACCAAGGGACATGAACGAGTAATTCCCCAAAGAGGAAATATAACAGATTTTAAAAGATAAGTAAATACAGAATTTCATTAGAAATAAAGAGATTCACATTCAAATAACAACATATTCCCTTAAGTTACTCTAGCATTTATTCTCAATAATTCTCATGAAAACATATGTTAAATAAATATTTTTCTTCTATGTTTAAGATTATCAACAAAAGCCTGTAATTGGAGGACAGCATTGCTATTTGTTAGAGGCAAAAATGGAAAAGCATCTAAATACTTGAAAAAGAAAAATGATTAAATACGTTAGTGTTATTTCTATTTGATGAAATATTTAAAATCCTAAGTTACATTTATAAAGAACATATAATAACAGTCAGCTCCCTATGTTACTGTACATGAAGAATGATTAAATTTTACAAAATAACTACAGCGTGAGGAAAGCAACACAAGGGGCATCTGGGTGACTCAGTTAAGCATCCAACTCTTGATTTTGATTCAGGTCATGATCTCAGGGTCATGAGATCAAGCCCAGTGTCAGGCTCTGTGCTGGTTGTGGAGTCGGCTTGGGATTCTCTCTCCCTCTGCCCCTTCCAACTCCACACACAGACTCTCTCAAGAAAGAAGAAGAAGAAGAAGAAGAAGAAGAAAGAAAGAAAGAAAAGAAAACCAAACAAGCTATGTTAATAGTTCTAGGTTTTTGGACTCTGGCAGCCTTTTTGTGTGTGTGTGGGGGGAGAGAGGATTACTTTCAATTTTTTTATTTTCTTTAACATGTACATTATGAAGGAATATATACTTGATAAAATGTAAAAAATAAGTGACTTAGGGGTGCCTAGGTGGCTCAGTGGGTTAAAGCCTCTGCCTTCGGCTGAGGTCATGGTCCTAGGGTCCTGGGATTGAGCCCCTCATCAGGCTCTCTGCTCAGTGGGGAGCCTGCTTCGCCTGCCTCTCTGCCTCCTTGTGATCTCTCTCTCTGTCTGTCAAATAAAAATAAATAAAATCTTAAAAAATGAGTGACTTAAACTATCATTCAGATAGTTTATAGAAAATTATAGTAAACAAGTAATTATCCAAAAATTATTTAACTGAACTCAACATGTAAAATTTAAGATATAAAAATTAAATGAGAAAGGAATAAAAAGCAAAAGGCATCTTGCCTGAATTCTCTGTTAAATATGACATTTCCATGATGAATTCATCAAATGTAACAGTAACACAAGCATTTACTTAGGACCTTTTTGTCCTGAGAAATTCTCATGGAATTTTCATTTATCCCCACAAAAGCCATGTGGGGAGGTTACCAGACTGTCTTCATTTTGCAGATGAGGAAAGTGAAGTCATCAAGCTGTAAGGTAAATTCCCCAAGATCTCAGAGCCAGTCAATAGTAGGGGCAACACTGCATTGGGCTCTGCTCAGGGGGGAGCCTGCTATCCCCCCTCTCTCTCTGTCTGCCTCTCTGCCTACTTGTGATCTCTCTCTCTGCCAAATAAATAAATAAAGAATCTTTAAAAAACAAAGAAAAAGAAATAGTAGGGGCAACATTTGAACCAAGGTATTCCTGAATGTTACACTGCACTGTCTCTTAATCAATATAGGAGATAAAGAGATGCTTACACGCTCTGTTGGTAGGTTTATTGATACATAAAATATGTATCAGATACATTGAAAGTTGAGAACCACTCCCCCACCTTTTTTTTATTACCATCAATTTAGGTGTTAGGAGTTGAGCATATGGATTTGGGGAGGACACAAACATTCGGACCATAGCACCCACCATATTTTATCATAAATCTAAAAAAAAAATACTATTGATTCTGTCATTCTAAAATATTCGACGTGGGGTGCCTGGATGGCTCAGTGGGTTAAGCCTCTGCCTTTGGCTCAAGTCATGATCCCAGGGTCCTGGGATCAAGCCCCACATCAGGCTTTTTGCTCAGTGGGGAGCGTGTTTCCCCCCAACCCCCCACTCCCTGGCCTGCCTCTCCGCCTTCTTGTGATCTCGATCCATCAAATAAATAAATAAATAAAATCTTTTTTAAAAAATATACAACGATTATAAGATGTTTCACAATATTAGGTTGATTAAATCGATTTGAGTAATATGGTATGACCTGACGCCAGCGTTTTGAGAATTTACATGAAAAAAAGTGTTTGATGTCATGCTGGGCACATCTGTCCTCATTAATGCTAGCGCTATTATTGAAACTCAGTGCTCAACAATTATGTCTCTGCACCAGTGCTGGGTGTTTTTATGTATCTTTTGTTGTTGCAGTAATTCAACACTGTGCAGAAATAATACTGTCCTGGTTTTACAGATGTGGGGTTTAACATATCAAGAGTGTATGTGACAATATTGAAGGCCCAGCAAGTTGGCAAAGGAAGGATTTGAACCCTCCTTTGACTCTTCAGCCTGTGATATGTTTCTGGTTTGCCTTGTGTGTTTGTTTGTTTTTTTTTAAATATTTTATTTATTTATTTGACAGACAGAGGTCACAAAAAGGCAGGGAGACAGGCAGAGAGAGAGGAGGAAGCAGGCTCCCTGCTGAGCAGAGAGCCTGATGCAGGGCTCAATCCCAGGACCCAAAGGCAGAGGCTTTAACCCACTGAGCCACCCAGGCACCCCTGCCTTGAGTTTTTAAAGGATACTCTTATCAAATGTAAGCCTGGTGGGTCCCCAATGGTGGCAGAGCCCCCGACGGCTGAGGTTTTGGCAGACTGGTGGTGGAGAAAGTCATGGAGCTCTCATAATCATGTACTTAGAGGCCTCAGGAAGGAAGGGCAGCCTGAGGTCTTCTAAAGAACATGAAGGGGGGAGAGGGAGAGGGAGAGAAGGAGCTCATGTAAGGAGGAGTGAAAGGAAGAAGGAGGAGACAGGGCACCAGACCTCACCCCACGTAGCGTACTGACATTTTCTCATTTATTCTTCCTGATAACACAGGCAGGTTATCCCTGTTTGCAAAGTGAAGAGACTGTGGCTCAAAATCAAAGAATCACGAAAATAAACAGAGTGGCCTTGCTTTGGAGAGTCCCACGTGGGCTGGGTGCCCCACACGAAGATGGCCCATCAGTATTTTTACTATGAAAGAGTGATTAGAGAAGAATTTGCTGACCTAGTTTTTACTCTTTCCTTTTCTCATCTCTGCGCCCAGTTTTTGCATGGGACTAGAATCCACTTTGTTTTAAACTGTAACTACTTGATGCAGTTCAGTCCAGTCTTAGTTCATTTGGGCTGCTGTAACAACATAGCTTATATGAGTGGTTTAGGAGCAAGAGAAGTTTATTTTTTACGGTTCTGGAGGCTCCCAAATCCCAGATCATACTGTGGGCAGATTCAGTGTCTGGTGAGGCCTACTTCCCCGTTAATGGTCTCACTGTGCCCTCATATGGTTGGCAGGGACAAGGTAGCTCTCTGGGGTCCTTTTGTCAGGACACTAATCCCATTCAGGAGGACTCCTGATTTCAAAACTTGAACTGGGATTGGGGGAGGGGGAGGAGGCACAAACATTCAGACTATAGCAACAATTTACACATACGCATTCTTTTGAATCTATCTTTGTTCAGGACACCAGAAGCCACAAAAGCAGGATGATAACAACTGAGTTAAGCATTAGATTAGGGAGTAGAGGGTGCAGGGGATTTTGGAATGAGGCTCTCCTCGCCTCTCTGTTGATTACTCCTTGAGCATGCTGTACCTTTTGCTAGCCTCTCTGTTCCTCAAATTCTTAATCTGGAGATGATTACAAATGCCTCAGGTTGTGAGGATTCATTTACAATTTTATAAAATAACTAGCGTGTCATATATCCTCAATAACTTGTAACAATGGCCACCTATTTTTAAATATAATAGAACCCATAATAATATCTTGGAGAATGAACAAATCGTATAGAGAAATTTTTGAATAAGGTATATGAAAAAAAGACAGAAATTAGGGGAAGAGGAGGCAAAAATCTAGATTTTAAGAAAAAGAGGAATCTGTCTCCATCAACATCCGGACAGAAAAGGCGTAATTGTTTGCAAGAAGAATGGATATTATAAGGAACAAGTAATTGGGAACAGAGAGAGAGAGGGGTGGGCGGGGGGGCAGTGGGGAAGCAAGGAAGGCAGAGAGGGGAAAAAAAGAGAGAGATACTGTTTTTCCCGTCTTAGCTGTTTGATTTAGCAATTGAATGCACTTTGAGATTCTTGTTTATGTTCTGCTTTCCTCTTAATTGAAAACAATTGTTCTGAAGTTTGCTACCCTGTCATTAACTCTTCTGTGCCTTAGTGACATGTCTATAAATGAATACCTCAGAAGAGCCTGTTGAGATGGTGTGGGAGGGCAAGGAGAAGACACGGAGGTCCTCCGAGGAAGAGGATGTGAGCATCTGACCCTTGGGGTCACATCCCCACATTCTCGTTACCACCCCAAGTTCTTCTCAGAGGCATACTTCCTTCTTTACTGACTTTCCCTGTGTTGGACCCCTCACGTCTGTCATGTCTTTTTCCTTGCATTGCCCTTGTCTAAGAAATGACACTGCCCATCTCTGTATCTTTGAGTAGGTCCCAACCTCATTGGATTATGTCTTGCCCTTCTTCTTTAGATGGTGAAACTCTTTAGATTGTTTGAAACCTAGCATGAACTTGTTTTCCTTTCTATGGTGCACTTGATCGCTATTAAATCTAAGTATTACTTACTCCTCTAGTGGGGTATGCTGCTTCTCCCTCTCTGCCCCTCCCCCACTCCTTCTTTCCCTAATGTCTTCTCTTTACTTCCTCCCCAGCCCCGCCTCTTGTCCTCCTTGCCTTTCTCTACTCCCTCCCGCTCTCCATCTGACAGTCTTCTAACCCCTCAATGGTTTTTCTGGCATCTCATAACCCTTTTGGAAAGAGTCAGGGGAGAAATAAATGCAGTAAAGCATCCCTAGCTTTCCTGACCTCCTTTCTGCTTGAGCACAGAGCCCTGGCCTGCTGTTCCTCTAATCTCCTTTGCCGTAGACACCTTCCTTGCCACCTGTCCATTTCAGGGCAAATTTTTGGTCTCATGTTCACATAGGGACAGATCTGGACCTTCCCAACCTCAAAGTGAGCAGTCTGGATTGCTCTCCTGGGCATTCTTTCCCTGTTCATCTGGCCCACCTGTTTTCTTGGCCAGTAACTACTGCACATTTATCACATTGGGTTTGTCTCAATAAACCAGAGCTGTTATTAAGTCAAGTTGCCAAGAGCACAAAAACACAAAGGAACAAAACTAATAGAAGGGAAGGGAAGAGAGATTGGTTTTATGTATTTTTTTAAGGATTTACTTATTTGAGAGAGAGAAAATGCGTGCGTGAGAGCCGGAGGAAGGGGCAAAGGGAGGAGAGAGACAGTCTCATGCAGAGCCTTGAACGAGGCTCAGTCTCATGAGCCTGAAATCATGACCTGAGCTGAAATCAAGAGTCAAATGTCTAGCTGTTGAACTGCCTGAGCCACCCAGGTGCCCTGAGAGTGACTGGTTTTAAAGAGTAAGAGCAGGGGTGCCTCACTGGCTCAGTTGGTAAAGCATATAACTCTTGATCTCAAGGTCCTAAGTTCATGTCTCATGTTGGGCATAGAGATTACGTTTAAAAAGGAAAAGAAGGTGTGCTTGGGTGGCACAGTTGGTTAAGCGGCTGTCTCCGGCTCAGGTTATGATCCCAGGGTACAGGGATCAAGCCTCCATATCCACTCCCTGCTCAGTGTGGAGCTGCTTCTCCCTCTCTCCTTGTCCCCTCCCTCTCCTGTCCCCTCCCTCGTGCTCTCTCTCGTGCACTCTATCTAAAAAAAAAATAAATAAAATCTTTAAAAAAAAAAAAAGAAAAAAGGATTAAGAACATACCTAAAAATGCAAAGGATTCTCAGAAAGACATTCAACAAGCATCCCTTCAGAGAAGCAAAAGAGATGATTCCCCTCCACATTTTAATTCTCCTGGGTCTAATTAGCATACATTAACAACCTCTGTTCAGCAGCATCTCCTTTGGACAGGTGGTCTAAATCCTGAGCATTGCATTATTCCCTACCCTGTCTCATCAGGAGTGTGTTATTCACCTTCCTTAATGGAAACACTCCTTAAAGGGCTTGCTTCCGTTCTACCTGATCCACCTGTCTCGTTACCCATAGATACCACCAAAATCAGCCCAGGTATTTCCATCTTCCAGGCTCTTTCCTTGCTCCAACCATCTGAATCTTTGAAAAAGTTTAGACAAGTGCTTCTGGCTATTCTTTTTTATGATCTGGTTGCTGATTATATGACCGGAGCCACTGTGTAAAAATTCAAGTGGTACACTTACTTGTCCCCTTTACTCTATGTACTCTATGTGTATTCAATTTTAATTATAAGTTGTGCAAAACCAAACATTAACCTCCATCCAGATATGATGCACTTAGCCTGTGAGACCTTGCATCTCCTCAAGTTTATATCAAGTTTTTATCTCCTCAAAGTTTATATCTCAAGTTTATATATATATTTGTGCTTAAACTATCTCCATAATCATCTCTTTTCTCTGTTAAGTTGGAACTGATTCAAGGATAAGTGTTGCATTCATCATCCCCCTCCTCTACTACAAGTATCGCTACATCTTATGTGTGTTAAGCACGGTATACATTTCTTGGGTTGGATACGATAATTCTATAGTTTCTTCTTTTTCCCAGACCATTGAATTTATTCCACAGTACAATAGCATATAATAGATTCTAGCCAAATCGCATAGTTTGGATTGTTTTGGAATTAAGGTATCTTTGAAGGCATGATTGATGTCTGGATTATTTGTCATATTCCAAGGGACATTCTGAGATCTAAACCAGGGCTGCCATGTTGCTTATATTCCAGAGGCACTGTTCATAGAGACCATGAATGGCAATCTTGAAAATTTTGTCATGTTGCTTATATTCCAGAGGCACTGTTCATAGAGACCATGAATGGCAATCTTGAAAATTTTGCAATACCCAGCATGTGGCCATTAATTGCAGCCCTGCCTAAAATCACTCTAAGGTGAGAGGATGTGAATAGGCAAGCACCCGGTGACCTATGCTTGCTGGAGTCTTGTTCTTGCAGATGAAGGAAGTAGCCACATGGGGACCTAGGTAATTCAGTCCTGTTAGTGAATGTGTAGTGACTAAATCCCCACAGTGTGCCAAGAAGTAAGAGAGTGAGCCACTGTGGTAGCTGGGGGAAGGGTACTACAGGGGAGGGAGTAGCAAATAAATACTCCATACCAGGAGTCTTTATTCCTCCAGAGTATTAGACAACACGAGGCCAGTGTACATGGAATAAGTGACCAAGAGGGAACGTTGAGGGAGACAAAGGAGATGAGGTCAGAGAATGGGATAAGAGATTGCGGGAGGAACACCCTGCTGACTCTTTTGAGCTGTATAGTCCAGTATAAGGACAGTCACCTTCCCTAGGTCAGGGGTAGAATGATGGGCACTGACTTCCATTCTAATAGGATCATTCGGACTGCTATTTTGGGAATACCCTGTAGGTCAAGGGCAGAAGTATGGAGATCCGTTAGGAAGTTATTGCTGCAATCCAGAGTGACATGATGGCTTAGGACAAGGTGGTAGTGGTTAAGAGTCCGTAGATTCTGGATCTGCTTAGATGGTCTGATGTCTTCTGCCAAGGGGAACTATTTTAATGCAAATGTTAACTTCTAGCTGTTATTTGATAAATAAGATTTTCATTTGTCTTTGAACATTTTTTAAAGCTACCTATGAATGATTTTTTTTCCCCAGGAGAATTGTATCATCATGACATCTACTACAGTTTGTTTTAGCTCCTTAATTTACTAGCATTGATCACAAGAGTGGATTTTTCATATATTTTAGTAAGAAATGCCAATCCCAACTAATCCAGGGAGTTTATGTGCAAAATTTTTACAAAGCAGTATTTGAGCCTAGGCTTAAGGCCAGCTTACATTGTTATGGATTTCTACATTTCAGGCAGTTTTTTAAAGCCAGGAATTAATGAAGGATTGATCTTCACCAGCTTGTCATATTGAAATGTTGGTAAAAATCCACCAAGTAGTTTAAATGGTTCAGTTAGAGAAATGTCCAGAGAAGAAATGGTATAACTGTAATACAGAAGCACTTGAGTCTAGAACTATCAACTCGTTTTTCTCTCTTCCTTTTTCAGCCTATGGGGAGACTTAACACTCTTTGAATCAGGACCTCTAGAAATGCTTTCTTTTTAAAATATCCTTTTCTGTATTTCTCTACTCAGATTACTTTTTTTTTCTTTGTAATTTCTAGTGTTGTTTTTGCCTTTGTTCTCCTTTTGAATGAAGACAATTAAATAAGATGATGATAATTAACTTGGGTAAGACAAATTATAAATCAAACAAATAGTGATAAAGTGTGATAGCACAAGATATACATGAGAACAAAATGTATTTTACTTAAGATTTCCGTGTTTCTTTATTTGAAATTCTGCTCAATTATCGAACACCAAGAATGTGTTTGTTTACTGTATGTGAGAGAGAAGTGATTTCTCACAACTGTTCTACATATGAAAGATAAATATCCTTATGTTAAGGATTTGCGAGAGTAAACTTGTATTTATTGCATGTATCTTACTCATACAGATGTATCTTTCTATCTGCACACATATGTGTAACCTGGTCATTGTTCTTTGTAATGTAGGGAGGTACATGCCACATGTTGTTTATTATCCAGAAGAGCTTAATCTAACGGGTGGCTAATCCCACACAGGGCATCCAGAGTATGGTACAAAACAATTGTTTTGTTCCCATCAGTCACTGGTTCTCCAACTATGGACAGTGGAGTAGCAGCATCAGTAGGAAGTTGTTAAAAATGCAAATCATGTTCATTCCTCATTTGTCAAATGAATTTGTTAGAGGAATGAATACACACTGGGGGAAAAAATACCAGTCTCTTCAACAAACAATGTTGGGAAGACTGGACAGCAACATGCAAAAGGCTGAAACTGGACTACTGTCTTTCACCATACACAAAAGTAAACTCAAAATGGATAAAGACCTAAATGTGAAACCTGCGACCATAAAAATTCTAGAAAAGAACACATGAAGTAATTTCTGACGTTGGCCATAGCAACATTTTTCTAGGTATGTCTCCTGAGGCAAGGGAAATAAAAGCAAAAATAAACTGTTGGGACTACATCAAAATAAAAAGTTTCTGCACAGCAAAGGAAACAGTCTAGAATACTAAAAGGCAACCTACTGAATGGGAGAAGATATTTGCAAATGACATATCTGATGAAGGGTTAGTATCCAAATGATAGAGCTGATTCAGCTCAAGAGCCAAAAACCAAAAAATCCAATTAAAAAATGGGTGAAAGACATAAACAGACATTTCTCCAGAGAAGACATCCAGATGGCCAACAGGCACATGAAAAGATGATCAACATCACTTATCATCAGGGAAATGCAAATCAAAACTACAATGAGCTATCACCTCACACTTGTCAGAGTAACTAAAATCAGCAACCAAGAAACAACATGTGTTAGCAAGAATGTGGAGAAAATGGAGCCCTCATGCCCTGTTGGTGGGAATGCAAACTGATGCAGTCCTGTTGTAAACAGCATGGAGGTTCCTCAGAAAGTTAAAAAACTACCCTATGATACAGTAATCACACTAGTTGGTATTTCCCCAAAGAATATGAGAACACTAATTTAAAAGGATAGATATGCTCCTGTGTTTATTGCAACATTATTTATAATAGCCAAACTGTGGAAGCAGCCCCAGTGTCCATTGATAGATGAATAGATAAAGAAGAGGTGGCATATTTTATACACACATACACACACACATGTGTGTATTATTTATATATTTATATTTATATATTTTATATATATAATATTATTCTGCCATAAAAATGAAATCTTGCCATTTGCAACAACAAGGTTAGAGCTAGAGAGAATAATTCTAAGCAAAATAAGTCAGAGAAGGAAAAATATCATATGATTTCATTCACATGTAGAATTTAAGAAACAAAACAAACTTGCGAAGGAAAAAGCCAAACCAAGAAATAGACTCTTAACTACAGAGAACAAAGTGATGGTTACCAGGAAGGGATGGTTGGGGCGGGGGGGGGGGGGCAGCGCAGGTGATAGGGATTGAAGAGTACACTTATCTTGAAGAAAAAAAAAAATCATGGGCTCTACCCCAAACCCACTGAATTTGAAACTCTGGGGTTGGGGCCTAGCTCTGTTCTGTCGGACTTTCCAGATGATTCTGTTGTGCACTAAGGCTATGAGCCACTGAAAAATGTAACCTTTCACACCTTCCAGAATCCGCCACTGTAGATGGGCTCCTTGAAGTGCACGCTTTCCCTTCCACTCCCCATACTTCCCTGGCTCCTCCTTGTAGTTCCCTTCACCACCAAAGGCCAAGTAGCTGCTCCAGCTCACTGAGCCTCAGCATGTGGCTCCGACTTGGTGGGCTTTCCATAGATGTGTACGTTCTTCAGTAAAGAGCACCTGAGTCTCTCTTGTTACTATTGATCACATTCAGCCAACAGTCATTCAAAGACACTGTATAAAATGATTCACTATCCAGTAGTGATAAAGATGAGAGGAGTGTGGCACCTGGGTGGCTCAGTGGGTTAAAGCGTCTGCCTTTGGCTTGGATCATGATCTCAGGGTCCTGGGATTGAGCCCTGCATCGGGCTCTCTGCTCAGCAGGTAGCCTCCTTCCCCCCCCACCTCTCTCCGCCGGTCTCTCTGCCTACTTGTGATCTCTGTCTGTCAAATAAATAAATAAAATCTTTAAAAAAAAAAAAAGAGAGAGAGAGAGGATTGACACCCACATCCTCTCTCATATGCTGTAAGTCGGAAGGCCATACTGAGGCAATTCTGCTTTATAACCCCTTTATTCCTGTCTCATGAATAATACCATTCCCTTTTATTCTTTTAAGTGCTCTGGTTTAGATGGTAAATTATATTGCAGTGAACTAATCATAAGCAATCCTAATACTGTTGGGAAGCAGTCAAAGAAAGATTCACCAGGAAGGAAATGTTTTAGGGCTTAAAAACAAAAGATGCCCAGTCACAATAGGCAGGCAAGACAGACTGGTGATTGGGATGGGACAATAGAAGCCTTAGAGCCTGAGAGTTGAGGATAAATAAGGATGTGAAACAGCAGGTTACATTAAGGGAGGCAGTGTCTGGTGGAAACAGTAATAGATGGGGCTGGTAGAAGAGTGACTTCAGGCAAAGTCTTCCAGAAGAAGTAAGGGCAGATTTTGTTTCTCATTATTCCCCCAATAATATATCATGAGTGGCTCTTTGGATCATTATTAAGAAGAAACCTAGTGTGTCTTTGTTTCCCTATTTATGTTGGTTCTCTGTATTTGAAATGCTTATTGCTCCGTTTTCCATCAATTCTGGACTATATTTCAAACAAACAATCATTATATAACATAGCAGAATAATAATTCACTTCCAACTTTGGTTCACATTTTCAAGTTTAGTGAAGAAAAAAAAAAAAAGACACCAAACGGTCCACACTGCATAATATTTTATGTCTTTATCATAGCAGAACACTAATGCTGGAATATTGAGATCTATGGCCTGCTGAGAACAGAATGGGGGGAATTATGCAAATACCTAACTAATATGTTGTGATATTGTTTTTCTGAATGTTAATATGATGAATGAATTCTGTTAAAAATGATCATATGGGGATTTTTTCTGTTACTGTTTTGTAAAAATTACGTGTTTCATGTGGTTTAGGGACCTTGCAAACTGTCTATAAATTGCATTTTGGACAACAAAGCTGACAAAGCTTAAGAAAGTTTTGGAAATTATAATAAAAATTATATATTCAATTTTATACAACTGTTAATGTTATTATTCGTTGTTGTTGAAGTTGTTGCACATTAACGATGGGTTTGGCATCCATGAGGCTTGAAAGGCTTTGCCCTTGGGACATTGCACATAAACTGACCTTTTAGGCCATTGAGCCTCATTATCTTCAACACAGAAGCTTCTTGTCATGGTCCTCTGTTTCTATGTGGACAGTACAGATACCGTGTCCCTGTTTTCTCTTTCTTTTTCACCAGAGCTAGTGTGTCTTCTTTACCCTGTATACTCTGGAGTAATGAATTTTACTAAATAACCTTCATTATTCTCTATTCAGTTAATTGTTGCATTTTCCTACTATTAATACAGAACACATTTCAGAGTTAATAGCTGTCTGGAAAGGAAAAGTAACTGTCAATAAACTCCTACATTATCTTTTGTTTAAATATCACATAATTAATTAACATACTTATTAATGCTTTTACTTAAGTAGACATTATTCTTTGAAGGTAGGTAGCAATTAATATTATGTTTTAATTTTTAAAACCTGTAATCAGAATAATTAACTGAAGAATAGGTTTAGTCTGGTATCATTTACTAAGATTTATATGATGCGATATTACTTTGCATTATGCCATCGAGTGTTTAATTCTTGTTTCACTGTCTTTAAACAGCATTACTTTCAGCTGAATCTCGTATCAACATATTTATAGCTAATGTACACACAAGTTTCATAAGTAATGTGTTTTTCTGTTCACAAATGAAACCACAGTTGGCCCTTGAGCAGCATGAGGGCTAGGAGCACGATCCCCACAGTTAAAAATCTGTGTATAATTTTGACACCCCCCCAAATATAACTACTAATAGCCTCCTGTTGACTAGAAACCTTCCTGATAACATAGACTGTTAACTCATATCTTATCAATGTGTTAACATGCTGTATTCTTAGAATAAAATAAGCTACAGAAAAAAATGTTGAGAAAATCATTAAGAAAGGGAAAATACATTTATAGTACTGTACTCTATTTATGGGCGGGAACCCTACATATAAATGGGTCCATACATTTCAAATCTGTGTTGTTCCAGGGTCAACTGTATTTACAAATCAGTGTTCTTAATAATTTTCTGACCTAACAATTATGTTTGAGACCTGAGAAAGGCACAGAATGTTAGGGGATAGACTAAGAAAGTGATGTACAACTTTTTGTAGAAATAGCTAAGATGTCTCTAAGTCCTGGTCTTAAAAGTCTGTCACCTCATTTTAATAAGTCGGCTTATCGTTACTCACCATTTCTTTGCAATTGACGCTTATATATGAGCAGAGTCTGTGGCTTATTATAAATTCTTAAAACAGAAAATGGCCTCTTGTGTTTTAAGGACTAGTCCTTTGGTTTAGAAGACAATTTGTAATATGTATTAGATAAGCAGTAAATAATGGGCTCCTTCAAACCACCACCATCAGGGAGGTTTCACCATTTACCATTTCTAAATTTGTTTTTCCCTGTGCAGCTCAGGGCTTGCAAATCATTTTTATAACTTTTTCTCATATTGTTAAAATCTTGAACTTTAAGCAAACAGGATACCCAAAGCAAAAAGAAATAATCATTAGCCCACAACTCAGCAAGCCCAAAAGCTACGTGAATGATTTCAGCATCTCTCTTTTATACACTGATTTAGTTTTCATTTGAATTTCCTTTTCAGATAGGGCTTAACATCATTACTTTTTTTTTCCAATTTATTTATTTTCAGAAAAACAGTATTCATTATTTTTTCACCACACCCAGTGCTCCATGCAAGTTGTGCCCTCTATAATACCCACCACCTGGTACCCCAACCTCCCACCCCCCCGCCACTTCAAACCCTTCAGATTGTTTTTCAGAGTCCATAGTCTCTCATGGTTCATCTCCCCTTCCAATTTACCCAAAAGCACATACCCTCCCCAATGTCCATAACCCTCCCCCCCTTCTCCCAACCCCCCTCCCCCCAGCAACCCACAGTTTGTTTCGTGAGATTAAGAGTCACTTGTGGTTTGTCCCCCTCCCTATCCCATCTTGTTTCATGGATTCTTCTCCTACCCACTTAAGCCCCCATGCCCTATGACCCAGCAGTTGCACTACTGGGGAATCTACCCTAAAGATACAAACGTAGTGATCCAAAGGGGCACGTGCACCCGAATGTTTATAGCAGCAATGTCCACAATAGCCAAACTATGGAAAGAACCTAGATGTCCATCAACAGATGAATGGATCAAGAAGATGTGGTATATATACACAATGGAATACTATGCAGCCATCAAAAGAAACAAAATCTTGCCATTTGCGACAACATGGATGGGACTAGAGCATATCATGCTTAGCGAAATAAGTCAAGCGGAGAAAACATCATTACTTTTGCTGTTACTAAATCCCCACCTATAAAACAAAGAGAAAAACAGCCTGTTGTTTTTTTTTAAATATTTTAGTTATTTATATGATAGAGAGAGAGATTACAAATAGGCAGAGAGGTAGTCAGACAGAGAGAGGGAAGCAGGCTCCCTGCTGAGCAGAGAACCCAATATGGGGGCTCGATCCCAGGACCCCAAGATCATGACCTAAGGTGAAGGCAGGGCCTTAACCAACTGAGCCACCCTGGCACCCCAAAACTTGGACCAAATTCTTTTTTATTTTTTATTTTTTTGTCTTTATGGGGTTTGGGGATAACACTACATACCAGTTCTTGAGGTATAGTTTCAAAGAGTAGTATGGCTCTGTGTGGAATAATTCTAACCTTGCAAAGCTGACCTTCAAGTTATCTCAAAAATGTGAATGTGTTAATATTTGCTCCATATTTATTAGTCTAATTAAGAGTAAGTAAATGCTCCGTGGACCTTTATATGTTCTTCCAATAATTTTAGTGCTGCTTAAGTATAAGAAGTTTATACATCTCAATATAGATAGCCTTGTCTATACATATGGATCAGAGACAAAGCTGTTTTAAATGACCAATAATAAAAATCAATTCAACTCTTAATTGTAATATATCTTTAGTTCAATAGTTTATACAGGATTTGTTTTTTAAGGGGAAAAAAAAACCAACAACAAAAACAACTTTGTGAATATACCAGACAGATGCATTGGGATGTCCTGCAAAAAAGGTAATGGCATAGAAAACAGGACCAAGTAACGAGATGTAGATGAGGAGCACACATAAATCTTAGCTTCAGATCATGTTTACCACTCTATTTTTCTCTGTAGTGACTTTATTTGTTTCGCAGGATTAGAGCAGTAGTTTCCAAGTTGAAGCTCACTTGGTTTTATATTTTGCAGGTCAGTTTCTTCTGGAAGAAGCCCGCCTCATAGAAGCAGCTGAGATGGCGAAGAAAGCCGCTGAATTGGACAGCACAGAGTTTGATGTGGTCTTCAGTGCTGCGCACATGCTCAGGTGAGTTTTGCCGCTGTGCCTTAGAAGACCAACACTGCAGCTTTGGGAAAGGAATTAGGTAGACTAAGTCCCTTGTCATGCTCCCTTATGACACATTCTTTTTTTTTTTTTTTTTTTTTTAAGATTTTATTTATTTATTTGAGAGAGAGACAGTGAAAGAGAGCATGAAAGAGGAGAAGCAGACTCCCTGTGGAGCTGGGCGCCCGATGTGGGACTTGATCCTGGTACTCCAGGATCATGACCTGAGCCGAAGGCAGTTACTTAACCAACTGAGCGACCCAGGTGCCCCTTATTCCACATTCTTGAAGTGAGTTATGCTGTTTTACCACACTAATGTTGGTCAGGAGTATTTTATTAGTTACAGTTTATGTGCACAGTATGTAGGGGATGTAAGCCTTCAGGACTCTGAAAATTACTGAGAATCATTTTCCTTTCCTTTCAAAAATCACTATAAAATTAAAAAAAGTCAAAAAAAATTAATAACTGTTTAAAGGTCTGAAACAAACATTATGTTGATTGGTCAACTGCATCTCAGTATTTGTGTTTTATATTAATTATATTGAATATGGCATGTGAATGCACTTTATTATGTTTGGTAGTAGAGAGAACTGTCAAGTACAAATATACGTAAGGGCTAGCAAAGTCTCAAAATGGTGCTGTATTTAACATTGTTGCTATGTATGGAAACGATGTATCTTTGTAGACCTGTTAGTGCTTCCATTTTCAGAAGGATAGTCTGAAGCCTGATTATTATAATAGCAAAACAATTAAGTTAGATCAACAATTTTTGTTGTGACTATAAAAAAAAAGTTACTGCATCCATGAGTGGTGTTTTAGATTAAAGGAGAGTGGTTTTAAGAAGCTCAAATGATTTATACAGTTTTTCTTAAAAGGACTGTTTGTTCTGTTAGCAATATGTATACCCCTTCTCCCATTCTCTTACGTGAATTTCACTCGATTAAATCTTCACCTAAATGCTTCGTAAACTGACATCCACACTATGGGCTCTGTGTTTGGCTCTAGGAATAGGTTTGTAATTATGTAGATTATTCTTACAAGGGAAGAAAAATACCAGAGGAATGGCTTCACAGTTCAATAGCTTTAACACTCCTTTTCAAGAAAAGTAGTTTTGTTTACTTTTTGAGATCCTTTTAGATTTATATGCAGTTGTAAGAAATAATACAGAGAGATCCCCTGTACCATTTATTCAGTTTCCCCAATGGTGATCTATGTAGAATGACAGTGCAGTATCAAAAGCAGGATATTGATAGTGATACAATCCATTGGTCTTATTGTGTTTCCCCAGTTCTACTCATACCTGTGTGTGTGTGTGTGTGTGTGTGTATGTATGTATTGAGTTCTGTGCTTTTTCATCACACCTATGTAGGTTTGTGTATCCATCACCCTAGTCAGAGTATAGACGATTTCCAATACCACAAGCATCCTTTGTGTTGTCCTTTTATAACCACATGGCTTCCTACCTAGATTTTTATAATTTTTTTTAAAGATTTTATTTATTTGTTAGAGACAGAGAGAGAGAACAAGCAAGGGGAGCAGCAGGGAGATGGAGAAGCAGACTTCCAACAGAGCAGGGAGCCCAATGTGGGGCTGGAGCCCAATGTGGGGCTTGATCCCAGGAGCCTGGGATCTTGACCTGAGCCCAAGGCAGATGCTTACCCAAATGAGCCACCCAGGCGTCCCAGCTTTTTATAAGTTTTAAATAAGGAATTCAAAGCCTGTTTGAGAAGGAAGTATACTGTGAGGTTTTGGTTGAATGTGCTCACTCCACATTTAAACTTTTGCATTCCTAAAACTGATATCTACAAAGAGAAACCAGCATTCAATCAACTGTTGGTATATTTATAAAATGAACTATAGGCAGGGGTGCCTGGGTGGCTTAGTCATTAAGTATCTGCCTTCAGTTCAGGTCTTGATCTCAGGGTCCTGAGATTGAGCCCTGCATCAGGCTCCCTGCTCAGGGGGAGAAATAAATAAAATCTTTAAAAAAGTAAACTATAGGGACGCCTGGGTGGCTCAGTTGGTTAAGCAGCTGCCTTCGGCTCAGGTCATGATCCCAGCGTCCTGGGATCGAGTCCCACATCGGGCTCCTTGCTCAGCAGGGAGCCTGCTTCTCCCTCTGCCTCTGCCTGCCATTCTGTCTGCCTGTGCTTGCTCTCTCCCTCTCTCTCTCTGATAAATAAATAAAATCTTTAAAAAAAAAAAAAAAAAAAAGTAAACTATAGCCAATCTCATGAACCTTCAATGCAAAGATAATTTTTAAAAAGACACCTTCATTTGCATGACAGGTGTAGGTGCTGTTATAGGGAGAGGGCTGTCTCTTCTTCAGGAATAAAACACTGTACTTTTAGTCACAGTAAACCATTTACAAGGAAGGATATGCACAAGTTTCTACAGGCTAATGCATCTTAATCTTAATAGATACTTGACTCAACAAGGTATTTTGCTACATACTAAATCAGTTGAACTTCAAGGTCTACCAATGAAAACCCATTATGAGAAAGATACAAAAAAGGTCTTTGTTGAATATATCACTTCCAACTTTTTCTTAGTTACCATAGTGCTAGAAACCAGCGGAAAATTTTTGTTATACATTGGCAGTGTGGAAATCTTCAGGGTTTATTTTTCAGAACCTTCTTTCTAGCTTTCTGCAGTCTGCATTCCTCATTAATGTGCAGTCAGTCAGCGCTTTCCTAATACTGATTGCCATTATGACCACAGCAGCCTGACTATATCCTATTCCACTTGGTGGCAGCCCCCATGAACGTTTTCACTTAGTTTTTCTGTTTCTTGACTTTATTAAATTCAGGTATTTCTTGAGCACTTACTGTGCAAGTTGTACACCAACCTCTTCCCTTATTCACCAAGAGCATTGAGGACTTTGCTGACAAGAGTAAGAAAGGTTACTTGTTTTGCTTTGAAAGCAACCTCATCAAAATCCTTAGCTGGCAAGATCTTGCTTATTTATTATTACATGTAATTTCCTCTGGGGATACCAAACTTATAAATTGACTTTGATAGTCTTCCCTCAGAGCTCTCTTCATTTGCAAGATACTTAGGATGTAAAATTGACAGGGCTTGGTGAGGTAAAGAGTATGAGGGAAAGAATAGATGTCTCCCTGGTTGTGTCTAGGTTAGCTGGATTAATGGCTACCCTTATATCCAAAATCAGCAATTTAGGAAATGTCATAGTTCAAGAAATGGCTTGAACATATACATTTGACTTCCCCTTTCCTTAGCTAATTCCCAAAGAAATGACCCAAAGAATCTATCAATGAGGAAAAACTACGCATCACCAAAAAAAAAAAAAAAAAAAAAAAAAAGTCATACCACCTAAATGAGACCAAACTGGAAGAGGCAAGTTCCTGGGGCTAGCCACAAAGGGACAAATTTTTATCTTACTGTGAACGTCAAGAGGCTTAAAATTTGAGAAATTTCTAACAGACCCATTTCAGCTCTCAGTTGTGGATAATGATCTTTCTCTATAGAATCAGCACATAGAAAGTTTGGAAATACTGGATTTCAAATTGGCAGTTCAGGTAAGAATGACAAATCAGTTGTATCCAAATAAGGAGCCCTTGTTTGTGCAGTGAGATTTAGTTAAAACCTAAGAGTCACTTAGAACATCCCTAATTCCTGTTATCAAGGTGATTCACAAGAACACTATGTGGTGTGGAAGTATCAGTGCTGTTCACCAAATATGTCGGCTCTCCACCTACAACACATGTAATAGGATTGTACTTTTCTGCCTTCCTCCAAGTTGAAGAACTTCATGGTTCTTAGTTGGATTGTGGAATATGCATGAACATGACGTATGTCACTTCTTTTTTTTTAAATTTTTTTAAAAATTTTTCTATTTTTAAAGATTTTATTTATTTATTTGACCGACAGAGATCACAGGTAGGCAGAGAGGCAGGCAGAGAGAGAGAGGAGGAAGCAGGCTCCCGGCTGAGCAGAGAGTCCGATGCAGGGCTCGATCCCAGGACCCTGGGATCGTCGACCTGAGCCAAAGGCAGAGGCTTTGACCCACTGAGCCACCCAGGTACCCCACGTATGTCACTTCTGAACCAAAGCTGTAAGAATCAGTACTTGTCCCCTTTTCTGACTTGAAAATTGTGAAAATAGATCCCGAGGTTACCAAATGGGGACAAACCTTCCTACTCACCCACCCTGAGTAAGGAAGCGAGAAATATTGTCCTGATTCACTGAGGTTTAGGATATGTTTCTATTACAACAATGTAACCTACCCTAGCTCTGACACAGAATACATCTGGGAAAATGAAATAGGTACTTTGGAAGAGGAACGATATGACATTAGAAAAGATTCCTAAGAGATTAACAGGATTTCTGAGTTTATAATTACAGTGGAGTCAGGGCACAATTGAGAGACTGAGAATTTAAATAGAAGTTATAGACCTCTTCTCAGAATTCAGTGTAAAGTACTAAAGATATCAAAATGATGACTGAAAGGATAAATGATTGGAGGATAAAATGAGAATATTGTATACACACTAATAATTACATATTGTTAGTATAATTATATATAGTATACTTGTATGTATAGATGCATGTAAGTATATATGTGGTGGGTATATAGTATGTATATGTAGTTTTATTTGTATATCTGTAAATAAGTATATATAATTATATGCTGTATATGTGTATGTAGTTATATTTAGCATTTATACATATATATATATAGTTTTACTTGGTCTTGTATAAATAAATTTTAGTATAAATAGGAAATTTCTGATGGCAAGCATGGAACACATAAGCAGCTGTCAACAAATAATGGAAATTTCAAAACTAGAATGAAGGCCTTCAGTGATTGTATTGAAAGCAAAACTGCTGAAAATGCATCTGCTCCTAAACTTGTCTCATGAATGGGTCACACTGTTTAGTTGTAAACTAAAGAATATGCTTTCGCCAGTTAAAGCAGGAACAGGATTTATGAAAGAGTGTTCTGCAGCCACACTTTCAGTCTTGGGCTTGAAAGCACTCTTTATGGTCAGAAATAATACCCGACCATCTATCTGGCTCTCCCTGGGAGTTAGCAGCTTCTAAAGGCCGGAGCTCTGCCACCGTCACCCACAAGGAACCAAGCAGAGTCGCATTCCTTGGATGATTCTCTTGGACCCTGCCGCCTCCCTCTTAGGCTTACTTCTGGCTTCCATTCCCTTGAGGTTGCATCTGATTGGTGGAACGTGAGTCATGTGCTGGAATCTCAGCTACTATAAAATTTGGAAGAAGAGGGAATTTCTGGCTTGTGTCTTTCTTGGGAAGGTGGGATCCACATTGCAGCTAACTACTAAATATATTTTTAGAGAGGGTGGTCACAGATGTTGAGTGGCCTCCCATGATGAACATTAAACTATATGTGATGACATTGTTAGTACTTCAAATAAAATGGGAAAAGTACTGGATGCTTCCGGATGAGAGTATTATAAAAAAGAACATCAGTTATCATCAAAGGAAAATATCAAAGGAATTCAAAATGCTAGAACTCAATTGACTTATAGCTATAGAGTTTTAAGGAGAAAGTATTGAATCAATTATTCTGTTAGAAGCATTTTGTACAGATGAATTTATTCAGTGGTCTCCTAGAACTAGAAGCTAGAAAGAGCAGAAAGATCCTTGATACCAGTAGGAATTTCAGAGTCACTAAAAACAAACCTTACCTGATTCATGGCATTCATGGGCTTTGGCAGAAAAAAAAAATATATATTTTAATCCACTTACAGACTAAGGGAAGAAAAAAGTCACATTTATTTAAGTATCTATCTGTCTGGTACTATTATTTTGCATTTCATATCTGTCATTCTCTTTATTATATCTGCATATATGTGACGTGGACAATAGTATTCCCATTTAATATATGAAGATACTGAGTTTTAAAGAGAGTCCATATCTCCCACCATTGGTAAAGCTGACATTTGAGTTTAGTGTATTCTGGCCAAGTATAATACTGTTTTCACTGTGTCACATTGGCTCCCTCATGTCTTTCTAACTGGGTGTACCCAGAGGCTGTGATTCTCGAATGTTTTGTTGGAGAAAGGATTTATAGAGCGATAGGTTATCAAATGTGTAAAGCCTAAATAGTAAGATCCTTCCAATATTATTAAATTACCTCTTTATGATAAATTTTAGAAAATAGATTTACATTCATAGGAGGGAGAATGTGACATTTGTGCTCTCAAGGGGATATTAAGTTTTTAGAATGGTACAGTGTCTGACAAAGGACACACTTATAGCTGAGCTAAGCATGAACTTATATGGTTTTTCCAGGACTAGGAACCCAGGTTGTCATTGTTCCCTAAGGTAGTAAAGAAAGCAAAACTGTACTTCACCAACTGGTTCCCATTGCTGCCCTGACTTCTGGAGAGCAGAATGAACATATGAAAAAAAAAAAAATTGTTATCTTTAAGTTTCTGTGCTTGACACATCTTACGTAATTAAATATATTAAAATCAAGAATTTAAATATACTAATTTCTTTATAAGTTCCATTGGAAGTGACTTAAAATGTAAATTCTTAAGGGAAAAAGGAACCGAATCAGATTATTTCTCAAGGTAGATTGGGAGTGTACACACATGTGTACACAAACACACACACACACGCACCCACGTTGGATATATTTTTTTTCCCCTAAGCTCTCTAGGCCTTTCTTTTTTAATACTTCCAAAATTACCAAAAACCCCTCAAAAAGTCATTGGATTTTTTTAATTATAAATTGTCTTTTAGTTTCAAATTTTGGCCCAAAGGGGGCTTATTTCAACTAGGTTTTAATGGGTTGTAAGGTCTTTAAAGCAAAGGGCAGTGATAGATGAGGTCAAAGGTGAGTGTCTTCCAACCCAGTGCCTCTCCAACAGTAATGTGTATGTGGATCACCTGGGGATTTTGTTAAAATGCATCTTCTGATTTAGTATGTTTGGGTGGTGCCTAAGGTCTTACACTTCTGACAAGTCCCAAGTGATACTTAGAGTGTGGGTTCTTGATTACCCCCGCAAGCAAGTTCTATCTTGCCTCTCTTATTTCCACCCCACCCCGAACTCTTCTCCCACCCAAGCATTACCAGCTGAATATAAAGAGTTATTTACTGTATATGAACACTATAATAATTGGCATTGCCAATAAATATTTCCTCCCTTTCAATTTTCCCGGTACATTTCATTCTGTACTCTGTTTAGACATTGGCTTAACCTGTCCTTAGCAGCCCTGAAAGATTTGAGATCATGAAAGAATGAGCTCACACTCTCATGGGGCATCAGAAGTTTCTAACTCAGAGGAATCTTTTGTGAAATTACACCATCAGCCTAGTGTTTTCCTCTGTTACTTCTACATTTCTGCTTTACCTCACCAACTTTTATGTTTAGAACTGAGATGGATACCAACAGATCATAAAACTATTTTTGATGTGTTGAGAGAGAGGTTTTCACTTAAGATGGCTTGGTGGTCATAAACAATATCTTCTAGGACTTTCATTATAAGGATCTTTTCTACTTCATTGTTTTTATATATACGTGTGACTCTAGTTTTGCCCTTTTAAGATTTTCCACACATTTTTATGTCCTTGTTTATCTCAATTCTACTTCTATTCCTAGTATACATTTATCAATTAGAATTAAAATTTAGTGCTGCTTTGAGTAACTTAAGCTATATACTTCAGTTTAGCTGTTAGCAAGAACCCAGGAAAACTCAGCTACTGTTCATTTTACTTTCATTATATAAGGACAGACAGCTTTCTAGTTAGGAAAAGAAGATGGGGGGGAGGCGCCTGGATGGCTCAGTGGGTTAAAGCCTCTGCCTCCGGCGCAGGTCATGATCCCAGGGTCCTGGGATCGAGCCCCACATCAGGCTCTCTGCTCAGCGGGGAGCCTACTTCCTCCTCTCTCTCTGCCTGCCTCTCTGCCTACTTGTGATCTCTCTCTCTGTCAAATAAATAAATAAAATATTAAAAAAAAAAAAAAGGCACCAGGGTGGCTCAGTTGGTTAAGCAACTGCCTTCGGCTCAGGTCATGATCCTGGACTCCCAGGATCAAGTCCCACATCAGGCCCTCTGCTCATCAGAGAGCCGGCTTCTCCCTCTGCCCCTCGCCCCTTTCATGCGCACTCTCTCTCTCTCTCAAATAAATAAAATCTTAAAAAAAAAAAAAAAAGAAAAAGAAGATGGAGGAGAAGGACGAAGGAGGAGCAGAAGGAGAAGGGAAGGAAGAGGAAGGAGTGGGGGAAAAGAAAGCCTATAAGTTATCTTAGAATAATTACTAAGACTTTAATAAAATATTGTCTTTTATATGAGTCAAACAGTTACTATCAATATGAAATAATTTTTTCATATGAAATAATTTTTAATATAAAATTGACAATTTACACTTGCTAATAATTGTAGTCTAGCTGCAACTAGAGTTTTTATTTTTTATATTTTCAAGGAAGTACTTTTGAATTTAGCAACCTTAATTTTCACAGAATGTGTTCAAATGTATGTAATTATAAATGATTCTCTTGATCACACTCCCTCACACATTTCATAGAGCGTATTAAGTTGTTACTTCACAATATCATTGATTCCCAAATTTCCTAGATATATCTTTTCTTTTAAGAATTTGGGCCATAAACCTGTGTTCCAAAAGATACTTTTCTATCATAAAATAATGCCAGGGAGGGGAATTAGATATATGAAATGTATTTCTATATTTTTAACAGTTAAAAGTTTCATAGTCCCAGGTACAAAATGGAATTCTGTAGTAATGAGATAATAACATTTGTTTATGACTCTCATTCCTGTTTTCACTCTAAACACACCTTTTTTGGGATAGCATAAGGACTGAATTTAAAGACTTTTAGGGATGCCTGAGTTGCTCAGTGAGTTAAGCATCTGTCTTTGACTCAGGTCCTGATTCCAGGGTCCTGGGATCGAGTCCTGCATCGGGCTCCTTGCTCAGCAGTAACCTGCTTCTCCCTCTGCCTGCTATCCCCCCTGCTTGTGTGCTTTCTCTCTCTGTTTCTCTGATAAATACATAAATAAGTAAAATCTTTTAAAAACATAAAATAAATAAAAAATGAAGATTTTTTAAAGATACCACAATTCAGTAATTTCTTGGGAATCCAAGGTTTACATCACAGTCCAGTTTATACTGGAGGCTGTTTCTACTTCCTTACCTTTCCTGGTCCTAAGATGCCACAGAAGGCGTGAAGACAGGGAGGGCCCTATGTAAATGACCAGCAGAGTTGGCAATGAGATAGGAGCCCCCATATGCATCTCCGGTTGATAAGTCTATTGTTGGTGTAGATGATATGGGACATAACTTTATGTTGACTCTTAAGGGTGGCATGTTAGATGGGAGTAGTCACCCATCTGGACCTAGTGTAGCTTCCTGGTATGAATAATTTGTACAACTCATTATCCCATTCCTGGCTTTGTAAAGTGTGTCTTGGTCGAAACACAAGGTTGTCTACATCTGGCCTGGGAAATTTCTTGGCAAAGCCAACTGCTTTTCCCCTTTATCCACTTTCTGAGTCCTCTACTTGGACACAGGGGAAACTTATGGTTGCCCTCCATACCTAATTGTGACTCTTCCCTAAAAACAGGAGATGGTGGGGTAAGGAAATGAGTATCCAGCACTCTTCTCACTTTCCCTCATTCCCTATTTCTTTGCCTTTCCTCTCAGTTCCTCCCCTTCCCCCTTTTTAGGCTACACGATGCAAACCACAATAGTGTATTTCATTCTGTTCTTAAAAAACTATCGTCTAGTTTTCCCAGCACCATTTATTGAAGAGACTGTCTTTTTTCCACTGTATATTTTTTCCTGTTTTGTCAAAGATTAATTGACCATAGAGTTGAGGGTCCATATCTGGGCTCTCTACTCTGTTCCACTGGTCTATGTGTCTGTTTTTATGCCAGTACCATGCTGTCTTGGTGATCACAGCTTTGTAATAAAGCTTGAAATTAGGTAAGGTGATGCCGCCAGCTTTATTTTTGTTTTTCAACATTTCCTTAGCGATTCGGGGTCTCTTCTGATTCCATACAAATTTTAGGATTATTTGCTCCAGCTCTTTGAAGAATGCCGGTGGAATTTTGATCAGAATGGCATTAAAAGTATAGATTGCTCTAGGCAGTATAGACATTTTAACAATGTTTATTCTTCCGATCCAAGAGCATGGAATGGTCTTCCATCTATTTGTGTCTTCTTCAATTTCTTTCATGAGTGTTCTGTAGTTCCTCAAGTACAGATCCTTTACCTCTTTAGTTAGGTTTATTCCCAGGTATCTTATGGTTCTTGGTGCTATAGTAAATGGAATTGATTCTCTAATTTCCCTTTCTGTAAATGTTGCTGGGAAAACTGGACAGCTATATGTAGAAGAATGAAACTCGACCATTCTCTTACACCGTACACAAATGGATAAAAAACCTCAACGTGAGACAGGAATCCATCAGAATCTTAGAGGAGAACATAGGCAGAAATCTCTTTGATATCAGCCACAGCAACTTCTTTCAAGATACGTCTCCAAAGGCAAAGGAAACAAAAGCGAAAATAAACTTCTGGGACTTCATCAAAATCAAAAGCTTCTCCACAGCAAAGGAAACAGTCAAAAAAACAAAGAGGCAACCCACGGAATGGGAGAAGATATTTGCAAATGACAGTACAGACAAAAGGTTGATATCCAGGATCTATAATGAACTCCTCAAACTCAACCCACACGAAACAGACAAACACATCAAAAAATGGGCAGAAGATATGAACAGACACTTCTCCAATCAAGACATACAAATGGCTATCAGACACATGAAAAAATGCTCATCATCATTAGCCCTCAGGGAGATTCAAATTAAAACCACATTGAGATATCACCTTACACCAGTTAGAATGGCCAAAATTAACAAAACAGGAAACAACATGTGTTGGAGAGGATGTGGAGAAAGGGGAACCCTCTTCCACTGTTGGTGGGAATGCAAGTTGGTGTAGCCTCTTTGGAGAACAGTGTGGAGATTCCTCAAGAAATTAAAAATAGAGCTTCCCTATGACCCTGCAATTGCACTCCTGGGTATTTACCCCAAAGACACAGATGTTGTGAAAAGAAGGGCCATCTGTACCCCAATGTTTATAGCAGCAATGACCACAGTCGCCAAACTATGGAAAGAACCAAGATGCCCTTCAACGGATGAATGGATAAGGAAGATGTGGTCCATATACACTATGGAGTATTATGCCTCCTTCAGAACGGATGAATACCCAACTTTTTAGCAATATGGACGGGACTGGAAGAGATTATGCTGAGTGAAATAAGTCAAGCAGAGAGAGTCAATTATCATATGGTTTCACTTATTTGTGGAGCATAACAAATAGCATGGAGGACAAGGGGTGTTAGAGAGGAGTAGGGAATTTGGGTAAATTGGAAGGGGAGGTGAACCATGAGAGACTATGGACTCTGAAAAACAATCTGAGGGGTTTGAAGTGGCGGGGGGGGGGGGTGGGAGGTTGGGGTACCAGGTGGTGGGTATTATAGAGGGCACGGCTTGCATGGAGCACTGGGTGTGGTGAAAAAATAATGAATACTGTTTTTCTGAAAATAAATAAATAAATAATAATTAAAAAAATAAATAAAAGTAAAAATAAAAAAATAAAATAAAATAAAATAAATTAATTAAAAAAAAACTATCGTCTGCTCGATTTAGTCTAGTGAAGGGCACTTTTATCAATATGGGGGATGGAGATGGGCGGGAAGTAAAACCTGTTACTGCAAACATACTCCATATTCTTCCCTTTACAGATCTCATCTCTTACACTTAAATTGTGGCTTTTTTTTTTTAAGATGTTATTTATTTGACAGAGAGAGAGGCAGGCAGAGAGAGAGGTGGAAGCAGGCTTCCTGGTGAGCAGAGAGCCAGATGCGGGGCTCAATCCCAGGACCCTGAGATCATGACCTGAGCCAAAGGCAGAGGCTAAACCCACTGAGCCACCCAGGTGCCTCTAAGTTGTGGATTTAAAACATTATAATCAAGGGACGCCTGGGTGGCGCAGTTGGTTAAACGACTGCCTCTGGCTCAGGGCGTGATCCTGGAGTCCCGGGATCGAGTCCCACATCAGGCTCCCAGCTCCATGGGGAGTCTGCTTCTCCCTCTGACCTTCTCCTCGCTCATGCTCTCTCTCACTGTCTCTCTCTCTCAAATAAATAAAATAAAAAAATCTTAAAAAAAAAATTATAAAACATTATAATCAAAGGCATGTTTTCTTCCTTTCTTAGTATTTGATGTAGAAATTGTTGTGGTAAACTGCCACCGAACAATGTATCCCATATCGTTTGACAGTATCTTAGTATATACAAAGATATCAACACGATCCTGTGGTTCAGATACTTAGCTGTGGAGTCTGTGACCCAGATCTCTCATTTTCCAGCTATGTAACCTTGGGGGAGTTGTCAACCTCTCTAAACCTCATTATAACCATCTGTAAAATGGAAACATTAATAGCACTTACTTCATGGTGTTTTTGGAACATGGAGTAATCAATTCCTGGTATTTTGTAAGTGACACATAGGTAGAGGGTTTAGAAGTTTTCTGTCCCAGAGAAGAGATAGTGAAGAAAGAAAGGATAGGGATATTCAGGAAAAATTATTCATTAGTTTCTCTAAATAAATTCTATCCTGATAGTTTTGGCAACCTGAGTCCTGTGGTCTGTGCTAACAATTCAGTGGTTGAGGTTCTTGACAGTTCAAGAATCCCCTAAGCAACTAGCAGAATATTGCTAATTTCCTTAGTTTTCAAATATTGATTAATGATTCCATCATCTTTGCAATGAAGATGTATTAAGCACTCCCATGATGCTTCTTGCAGGTGAGTATAAAATACAGCATACCCTGTAAAGCGGACGTGGACAGTCCCTCATGAGTTTTCTCTCATCTAGAAAATAAAACAAGAATAGTAAATGAACATTCAGTGGGTAGAATTGACATACTCTTTCCCCTACTGTCCTAGAGTGAAAATTAATTTTCACAGTTATATGACAAATCTAATAAACTCTACTTTTTTTCTATTTCATTAGAATATCAATTCTACGTCTAGGTTAAGAAACTAAGCCTTCTAAACTAGATATTTCCCTTGGAAATTAAACCACTAAAGACAAAGAAGATTTTAAAAATGAACAATCATTTTGGGGGAGAAAAATCTTTTTTTTTTTTTTTTTAGTTTTATTGATTATTATTTTAAAGGCATGTCATCTAGCGAATTCCTCAGTTTCTCTTTGATCCATGTCTACCTGATGAATTTGGGTATCTATAAAGATGAATATTAATGTTTGCTATGCTTTCCATGTTAGACATCTATTGGTTGACTTTGCTTCAAAGTAACTTAACTTCTTTGTAGTATTAAGTTACTCTAATTTCCTACCTCCCTGCCTTTTATTTTCCTCTGGAGAAAACCCTTCCAGGGCATGACCTAATGAATTCTGGTTCATATTTCCAAATGAATTTGAACCAAAATGATTCTATAATTTGGTGGAGGGAACCTTCATTAAATACCCTAGCAAGGGAATTTTTAGTGTTTCATACCAGACTAAAGTACTTTTCTTGACATATTGAAATTGAACTTCCAACATTTATGAGAATATAAATTGCAACAGCACGTTGTAACTGTCATGAGTCCAGTAGAGCCTTAGGTCAAGGATTTTTACTTTCTCTATAACCCCATTAAAAATAGCAGTGTTTCTAATTATTTTTCTTTTAAAAATTAGAAAAATATGTCCTGGTCTCCAGAGAGATGTTATCTTCAGTTATTCCTATTATTTATATGGTTGCATAGGATATGTCTTTATAGTTTTTATTCGCACTTGACCAAAGTGCAAATTCAATTTTATAGGCTAATGAACCTCCTCTTTTAAAGCCTGAATGTGATTTTCTAATTGAGAGAGTTAATTTTTGTTTCTCCTCTTTATTCCTGACCTCTCTGTCATCTCACCACAAAACTTCTTCCTTCCCCCCACTCCTGCCTGCCCTGTTTTGGTATTCATTTATTTTGTATTCAGGCATAATTAACATACAGTGTTATGTTAGTTTCTGGTGTACAATATAGCGATTAAATATAATGATTAATCATTTCTGTACATTAGTGCTTTTCAAAATAAGTGTACTCTTAATCCCTTGTATCTATTTCACCTTTCCCCTACCCAGCTCCCCTCTGGCAATCACCAGTTTGTTCTCTAAAGGTATTTAAGTGTATGGGGGCATGGTTGTCTCTGTTTCTTTGTTCTTTTGTTTCTTAAATTCCACAGGTGAGTTCAATCATATGGTATTTATCTTTCTCTCCCTGACTTAGTATTTTACCCTCTAGATCCATCCATGTTGTTGCCAATGGCAAGATCTCATCCTTTTTTAGGGCTGAGTAACATTCCATTGAATTCTGTCAGAAGCTTCTTAACATCACAGGTTCAAAAGAAACGACTCCATTTCAACTTCAGACCCTAAGCCATTTACTATTATTGTTCACATTATAAGTGTGCTGTATGCATCTTTGGAAGTTGAATTTGACTTATTTTATAGCATTTCCATACTCTGCAAATAGAGTCACCAGTTACAACACAACTGCAAGAACTTCCAGCCTTTATTACCTGCCATCTTTGAGGGTTTTATGAAGCAGCATGGCATGATTGAAAAACATACAGTGTTTATGATGGTTAACTGGCCAGGCTTCCTCAGGACCCTGAGATTTTATTTTTCCTGCTAACCAGTTGGCTAAACCTAGGAGTATCCCTTGAATTGCAAAAGCAGACAATGCATAAACTTACTAAAATTCAGTGTGTATCTTATTTGTGTAAGTCAACAGCTTCACTCAAGGTATTTGGTGTTATTCAAGAGAAACTGGCTATTTCAAGGATGACAGAATTCACTAAAGGCCAGAGAAGATAGCTTGAATCAGCAGGAAAAAAGGTAGCCCTGGAAGGGGGAAGAGACAGGACATGTGATAGCAATTGTTTTACAGAAAGAGTCTGACCAGGATATAGCCTGTCAGTAAAGGTAGCCATCTTTCTGTCTCTCATTCGGAAATGTAAGTCTCAAGCAGGAACATACAATGAGCTGAGGCTGTGTCATGGGTGCACGCTGGTGCAGACAGCAAGGAGAGGAAGAATCTCGCCTTTTTTTTTCCCTGTAGGTTGCACACAATGGAAGGTTCACCACTTAAATTGGAAAGCAAATTGACTTGTAGATAGAGAATTTTTTGACATTTTATTTTTAAAAATCAAGATTTCTCTGGGATATCCAGTTGAAGCTGGAGAATCCCAACCCTAAAACATTATCTGGGTTAGCTTGGAAAATAAAAATAACATTTCTAATTCCCAATACATAAATTTAAACTAATAACAACTACTAAAAGGATTATGTTGAGATACTATTTGTAATGCCTTAAAGACAATAAGTATATTGCATGCATTCAATTTAATGTATTTTATCTGCTTTAGGCAACTTATGGTTTGATTGGTATGACGGTAATATTTTTAAAAGTTAATATTATCTTGCTGCATAATGATTCTGGTTCACCTCTCTGAAATTTTAAAATAAATGATATAGTTTGATTTTTTTTTTTTTTCGTCTCTAACAGACAGGCCAGCCTCAATGAAGCAGCCGAGAAATATTATGATCTGGCAGCCAGACTGAGACCTAATGTAAGTACCTTCCTAATGAGAAATATTACTCAAAGGGATAGAGTCACAGCATGTGATAGCTTTAGACATAGAAGCCTCATGATACTGGGCTTCTTCTCTCTGATCGCTTCTTCTGAATACTCACTAAATGGCTAATTCAACAATCCGATCTCCCAGTCTCAAGCTTCTTTTCTTTTTGTAGAGATACAAATTGCTGTTTTCTATCCTGTGTAAAGCACCATACTGTACGGTTTTATCACTTGAATACAGCTTTTAGCATTATCAAATACTTGGCATTTGGTTGCTTTTAAAATCAGTTCCCTGAAAGTGTTTTTTGCTGTGGTGTTAAATACCTAAGGATTTCCTATCATAAGCTTTTTTTGATCTTTACATACATTCAGACCTTGAGCTGTGCCTCTGTCTCTTGCACAGTCCTCATTTCTAATAACTGCTTTTCAACTTTATCAAGTATGTTTTTATTAGAATTTTTCCCTGGGTAGTCACACTTCCATAAAGTGGGATGGATATAAATTAGATCATTACTATTGAAATGGAGGAGCCATTTATGAGAAAATAAGAACCAGTTTTATATCTGTCTTCTAAGCATTTTTTTATTCACTGCACACCACTGACCTCCAGCATGTTGCTTTCATTCTCACGCACACGGCCTGGCATTGCCCTCCAATGCTAAAGCCTTCTCCCCTTCCTCTCTAGGTCTTGACTGTCTGTTGAGAAATTTAATTTTGAAACAGTAATGAAAGTGCATATGTGATAAGACTACAGATAGTGGGATAAGTCTCATTTCTATACAGTAACATCCATTGGGCAAACATCTATAGAGTGCCTGCTTTGCCATAGGATACAGAGATTTCATTCCCTAGAAGACCACATAATGGAGCAGAGAACACTGAAGATACTCAACTGGTTCAAATACAGTGTGGGCATTGCTACACAGAGGTATATACAGTCCTGTAGGAGCACAAAAGGGGAGAATTAATGCTCCCTGACTGCAACGCACAGGGAGGAGTTGGGGGTTTTTTTGTTGTTTTTTAAGCAGATACAACCACATGTAACCTTAGCCCAGAATGTCGATGTCCCCAGTTTCATTAATTATGTGGTACTTCAAGAATTGGTGAGCTGTTTGCAACAGGAGAAAATAGCATAACAGTTATAATGGTAAGAACAATAACAGCTAAAATTTATTGAACACACTGATTATGCGTCAGACACTGTGCTAAGTACTTCATGGCAATTCCTTCATTCATTTCTCACAACAACCCACAGATATATCTGTGGTCCCCATTCTGCCCAAGCCCAGAGAAATTAATAACTCACTCAGTATTGCAGTTGATAAGTGGGATCACATTGTAACCCAGGCCACTCGGTGTGTTAACAGAGAGCTTGATGGAGAAATTTGGCATATTGAAGGCAATGCAAGCCAGAAGATTAGGAAATGAAAATAACGGTCCTCTCATTTATGTATTCAGTAAATATTTACTGAGTACCTGTTAAATGCCAAGGACCATTCCAGGCACTGGATACGCAGAAGTGCACAAAATTGACCAGAGTCCCTGCCTGTTAGGAACTGGTCTGAGAAGGTGAAGTAGAAAAATAAGTAAAACATATATGGTGTCAGACAGTGATAAGTGCTTGTGGTTAAACAGATCAGGAAAAGGGAAGTAGGAGGCTCAGGGGGAGACAGAGGAGACATTAGGAGGTGTAGCTTTGTAAATGCCTGAGGTGACCATCTTTGTATAGTGTTTATAGTGGTTGAATATGAGATCTTTAATTTTTTTGAAAGATTATTTTAGAGAGAAAGCGTGCATGTGCACACATGTGCAGGTGGGGAGAGGGCAGAAGGAGAAGGACAGGAAGACAGAGAAGCAGACTCCAAGCTGAGCATGAAGCCCAATTTGGGGCTTGATCTCAAGACCCTGAGATCATGACCTCAGCTGAAACCAAGAGTTGGACACTAAAAGGAATGGGCTACCCAAGTGCCCTGAGATCTTCATTATATAGCTTCATTCGCTGAAAGCAAGAATCAGAGGTTTTTTTTCTTTCTTTTTTCTTTCCCTTCACACTGATTAATATAATGCCTATAACACACATTATAAGTACAATGTTAAGTTCAACTGTTACTCTTTGAGTATCAGTCACTTAAGTGTCAGGTTTTTTTTTTTTGTTAAGTAGTTGATCAAATGGTCTTTTTCGGCACATTATAATGAATTAGTGAGAAAAGAACTAGCTGAGCAATCTGACTTGACCTAAAAAAAAAAAAAAAAATGAAAAAGACACTGAGATATCCTAGATTTAAGCCAGACTCATGAGATTGTTTATTTTAAATGGCTGGCCAAATCATAAAATCAATATTTAATCTCCCAACTGAATGCCACTTTTTCTGAAACCCCCCAAATTTCTTCATAAACATTCTGCAGCCTGTTTTTGAAAAACGCGTTTATTCAAATGCTACTTCCTTTATCTAGTAACAATAAATTAAGTATTTTATGGATTGGATAGAATAGGAAGATCAAACTTAACAGTAAGTAAATGCTGTTACAATTATGGGTCAAGAAATGGGGTCTTTCCCTAATCGGTTTTATGAATTGGGTTTTGGTTCTCTGTGTGTTATCTAGATAAGTAGGCTGCCACCATGGCAAGACTCATAAAGACATTGGCAATAATAGAAGATTGTGTTCTGAATCAAGGAGACCTCTTTAAACAATAGTCCATGTAACAATTTATTAGAAGTTAGCATCCAGTCCAAATTAAAGCATCCATCTAACATTTGTCTTGATCATAACTGTTCTTCCTTTTGTCCTAAGAACATCCTATGTTATTTCTGTGCTTTCATAGAATAAATTTCAGTTCCCTGCTTGCAAAAGAACCTAGTAAACAGACTTCCTTTCTCCTTCTTTATTTCAGTAGTTACACTGTTTTTTCTACTTTTCTTGTCTATACAGTAGTCTAATCTTATTTTTCAAAAGGCATTTTCTTCTGTTTTTTGAATGTCCAACTATGACAATCAGGAGCTCTGTGTGGGGGACCCTAAGGTTGTTATAGCAATGTTCATGTCAGATCATGACTCTCCAAAGTAAATTTTGTGGCTATAACCCTGTGTACTACCACTTAATTATCATCATATTGAAAACATTGTTATTCATGGAATATATTACTCTCTTAATAAAATACCTATTCCGTTTCTTTAGTACGTCCATGATTAATTTCTTCATTTCTTTCTATTCTACAAAAGCCATATTTTTTCATACAGTTTGCTTTAAAGTTGCTAATGGACTTCTTGGAACATTTTAAATACAAAGAATTCCAGTGATCAAATGCTAAAGTAATCAAAGTCTAAATTAGCAAGCGCATGTAATTTTCACCGTTAGATTATGATATTGTCTCTTCATCAGAGATATTTAATACATTGTCATTTACTCAAGCATACAGTTAGAGAAATATATTTATTACTAAAATGGCACCATTACATTTTTTAATCCTATTTGGTTGATTTTTTTGGTGAGTAGGAGGGAATAATCTAACATTAAACCTCATACTACACTAAAACATTTTTATAATGGAAAGACTCTTAACCAAAATTGCTATTTTTAAGTTTTTCACTTTTACCTTTTCATTTGTGTAAATAAAACCGATTTCTCTGTGGAGGTTACTTTAAAAAGATAACTCTGTCTTCTCTCTCACTTATGCACATCAAAAAATGCTGACTCCTGAGGACTAGAGGAAACATTTAAATGAAACAGTTTTTTTCCTCCTTTGGGAATTAAGCCAAATTCTGCATTAACTTATGGATTTTTAATTTTTTTTCTAATGTGAAGAACGGGAAATTTCCATAATACAAAGTCACCCAAGACTTGTGTTTGGCTTTTAGTGAACTCTAGAAGTTAGAAAGGGGTAATTACTAATGATCAGGTCTATATATCTTATATTTTTCTAGATGTTATTATTTTTAGTCTGATTTCATTTCATATTTTTTTTATCAAATTCCAGCATTGTGTAAGACTCTATGCCAAGTGCAGTGGCTTCAAAGTAGATTTCAAAGTTATGAAAAATTACCCTTGACCTTGAGAAATTGTACTATCTAATATGGGGAGGCAGTGGAGGAGAGAATGCATGGATCCAAATCCTCACACCTTAGGGAAGTAAATAATGCTATATAATAAGTACTTTGTGAGTGATACAAGGTAGTGCTAGAAAAGTGTACAGGAGAGAGAAATTACTTTTAGTTGGATTGATCCTAGAAGGCTTTGAGTCAGAGTAGGAAAGTTAGATAGTCATGAAATGATAGACTGTTTGTAGGCAAAGATTTTAGCAGGAGGAGGAGGAAAAATAGAATTCTGGCAGGTTGAGACCTATGCATGAATAAGGGCATGGAGCTGAGAACATGAACTAGGCATGAGAAATAGTAAGCAGACACATATAGCTTATATTGTCCGGGGTTAGGGGCAGAGAGGACTACTGGGGAAAAACAGAACAAGAAATGAAGATAAAACCAGAAGAAAGGCATTGGATGCCATGTCAAGAATTAGGAGTTTGTATTCCAGAATTATGTTGAACAGCATGACATAATGAAAGTGATAATTTTGAATGGCCATTCATATTTTGAAATGAAGAATGTGGATTGCATTTGGGAAAGTAGAGTTGGAAGGTGCCACCTTGGGAAAACCAAATAAAAAATTATTATAATATTTTTAAGCAGAAGTCATAATCTAAAAGAAGTACAGAAATTGCAATGAAAAAGAATATGCAGAGGAAATAAGATTATTTGATGGGATACAAATAGGAAAACTAGTTGGCCCGATGAATGTTCTAAAATTCTGAGTATAGGGTGGCTCAGTGGGTTAAAGCCTCTGCCTTCAGCTCAAATCATGATCCCAGAGTCCTGGGATGGAGCCCCGCATTGGGCTCTCTGCTCAGCAGGGAGCCTGCTTCCCCTCCTTCTCTCTCTGCCTGCCTCTCTGCCTGCTTGTGATCTCTGTCTGTCAAATAAATAAATACAAATCTTTGAAAAAATAAAATAAAATTCTGAGTTTAGGTAACTTGGAAAAAGAAAAACCCTAAACAGAAACAGGGAAGTCAGAGGAGTGTATTTATTTCAAGGAAAAAAAAAAATGTTACGTTTGGACCAAGCAGATTCTGAGTGAGAGATAGGATATTATAATTGTCCATGGGACATTCCTATCAAGTAGGCAGTTGAGGGAGGCCAGAGCTAAGAATAGAGATGTGGGAGTTATTTGCAAAAAGGAGATACTGCCAAAGGAGTGGTTAAGATGACCAGGGAGAGATGTACAGAAGGAGAGAAGGGAGATGATTTCAAACCCCTGGAAATCTCTACATTTGGAATGTAGGATATGAGACAATGATAGAACATAGAAATCAGTGTTAATGAGCAAGTCCCACTGCTGCTAAAGGCAAAGGAAAACAAAGACTGAGAATTTTTGCTGACTTCAGAGAATAAGATGCCCTTGACTACCTATACCTGGTACAACTTTGTGCAGGTGACATGGGCGGAAGTTGGTAATGGGTTAGGGAAATGGAGAACTGGCAACAGAGTGTCAAATGATTCTGTAAGTTTGAAGATAAATGAAAGAGACAGGGTAATAGGAAAGAAGCATGAAGTGTATATTTATCAAATATTAGAGGTAGGTGTTCAGAGATGTGCATGTTTCTAAATATGAGATGAAGAATGTGTCCAAGTAGAGGAGAGAGCAAAAACATACCAAAGATCTTCAAAGATCATTTTCTCCATAGGAACTGAAGAACAGAAAGTAGACTGAAGATATAAAGGGTGGAAAATTAGAAATAGAGGGGCATAAACTGAAGTAGTAAATTACTTCTATCACAGTTACTTATCTGCTAATGGTATGGGAAGAGGAGAGAATTTGAGGTCAAAGACCTGTGAACAGCTGTTGTGCTGAGGTGCATGGCAGATCATAATTGACATAGGTCTGGCATATCTATATGAGATAAATACCAATAGAAGTACAGTTTTGTAAGATATATCATTAAGCCATTTGTCATTTTGTGATAATTTTTTTTACTTACTTATTTTTTTTTTTTTTTTAAAGTAGGCTCCTCTCCAGTGTGGAGCCCAACACAGAATTTAAATAAAATGAGAAAAAAATGCACCTGAGCTTAGGGGAGGGTATGTGCTATGGTGAGTGCTGTGAATTGTCTAAGACTGAAGACTCACAGACCTATACCCGTGAAGCAACAAATAATACATTATGTGTTAATTTTAACAAAAGAGAGAGAGAGAGAGTCGGATGCCCAACCGGCTGAGCCACCCAGGTGCCCCCTTTTGTGATAATTTTAAATGAAGTTCTGAAATCACCAACAGATTAGTTCTCGTTTTGAGCCAACTTCTCTGACTTTTGTGTCAGATGTTACAGTCAGAGATTTAGATCTCTAAGATGTATAGTATTTCATAAATGTTCGTCATGTGCCATTATTTCATATGAAATAAAGGGAAATCTGTTCCAAGGATCAGATTATCCAATAGGAAATTACATATGTACATTATACCTTTCCTAGGCACTTAGAGCATAAATTATTTTAAAGTGTTATTATAAAATTAAAGCCAGTGTTATCCATTTGGGCTCTTCAGCAATGATTTTAAGTCAAAGATAAAATGAGAAATATGGGATTCAAAGAAATGAGCTTCTGTGTAAGAGTTGCAGCTGTGTTATGAGATAATCAACATTTTTATAATGTATTACTTTCAGTGTGGACTACCCTTTTTATGAAAAATGTGGTGGGGTGGGAGGGAGGGTGAAAGGAGATGGCTGCTCATCGGAAATAACCACCAAGGCTGGGATTGGGTGGTGGTGGGGGCACAGTTAAGAATTAATCATTTGGGCAGTTATTGATGGACGGGATAGGAAATATTTTGAAAATAGCTATTTACTGATGGGAAAGATATTCTTCCACCCTAACTAGAACAAGAGACCATGAAATTAAGTTAAACAGGACAGATTCAAATTTGACCATGTAAGAGATTTTGGGTGGGAAATTACTGAGATTGTCCTTTCGTTAGGGGAAAAAGAAAGGGGGGGACGGTTAATAATAATTTGGGAAGCAGTTAAACCACATTTCTGCTTGTAAATGCAGGAAGAACCATATGGCCTGTTCCAAAAGTTTCCACAACCCTCTGTGATGTGGGAAAATTATATACCACGTGTCTTTTGACTTTCAGACATTAATAATATGTGGATCCCAGAATCACCATTCTGACTTCATGAGTAAAATGTACTTTCACGTTGCACATATATTTCCCACTCTCGCTAGTGATTTCTGTTTCAAATACATCTCTACATTTTACAGTGAGAAAATGGAATGAGGGAAGTTGACAAACCCAGAATAAACTGGTTTCAATCAAGAGAAAAATTGCCATTAGTTTTCCCCCTTGTTTTACCTGGTTTTATTAAATGGGCTCAGAGATATCATCGAAATGAGACTTGTTTATTCACAGGTATGTAATTAAGTCAACAAACACTCATTCTACTTCAGTTCATAAACAACCTTCATCACATTGATATGTATATTTATGCACACATCAGGAGAAATAAGATATCTAATTCTTGTCTAATTTCACCAACGTAGATGCTCGCTTCCCTGATAGCTTCATTTACGCCAAGACCAGTTTTTGTCCTGTCCCACCTGTGTCTGTCTTCAAGCTCCTCTCCACTGTCGATCTTCTTCCCCATTTAGATGGTGTAGTTCTTTCATCTAACAAGTTACAAAGTCTAGTTTGGGGTACATTTACCTCTCTGCTTACATGGTAGTGTGTTTTGCGTTGTACTTCCATTTTGAAAATGTAAGGTAAACCAGAAAAAAAAAAATGCATTTCTGAAGTGGTTGCTATTTTTTTTTTCTGTTTATTATCTTGTACAAGTCTCCATGCTTGGAAGATTAAAGATGATTATTAGAATGCACTTGTTTACTAACTGTTGGTGTGGGATAGATTTCGCCTAGCCTGGGATCATATAGTTGGCCTAAACTAAGCTGTATTTACAATTTTTCCATACTTGGGGCATTGTTATTCATCACAGTCCACATGCAATCATCCTTAAACATTAGTTTTTGAATGTGTGTATGCACTCTGTGTGTGTTTCAGATTCACAACCAGAAAAGGATGGGTTGGGAGGAGGTGTGAGGCACAGGCAGGAACATAAGGGGCTCTTGGCTATAAAGAAAATCAGCTTGAATACTTAAATTTGGGGAACATCAAAACCTCTGGGAAATTCACTTAATTATGTTCTCTGATTCCAAGCATGTTTATTTTTACTCACATTTCTTTGTGGGGGTATCCTTTGCATGGATTTATAACTATAATTGTTTGAATTGTGGGACCACACACTAAAATTGTATTTAGTTCCTTCTCCAGAGTAACTGGATTCCTGGCATTTTCTGGGAAAACTCAGCTAATCTAACCACAGTGGTCCACAATGCTACCTGGGAGTATCAACTGGGGGGGCTGGGAGGTGCCACAATCAGGAGGATGTGCCCTTCCCCCACCCCAGTCATCACATTCTTCATAATCCCCTTCGGTTATTTCGACAGCTGGTTTCCTCCATTTCTATTATCCTTATAGGCATCTATGTTTCTGATCTTGGCTGATCTCATGGGGCTATGTTTTTCTAAATATATACTGAAACATTAACCAAAAGCTATGTTTGTGTATGAATCTTTATTCCCTCCTTCTTCTAATTTTCCCGTAATATCTCACCACCTTTTTTGGTTTCCTTGTTTTTACCTCTACCCCTAACTGCTTGATATCTATCAGAACTCTTACATATTTATATCTGCAGATTATATTATATTATATTTGATCATAAAGACAAGTAAGAGTTGGGCAGATCCTGAAAAATTAGTAAATTGGTAGATTATTTTCTTATGAAAGTCCTATGTCCTTGTTAAAGAAAAATGATTATTGATACTCTTTTTAAAAAGTAAGCAAGACTTTATTTAGGATGATTAGTCACAATGGGGGAAGGGATGGGGTGTCACCTCAAATACAGTAAAACACTGGGGATTTATAACCAACAAGCGTGGGTGATGGAGAACTTGTTCAGAGAGCAGGGGTGGAGAGATTCTCACTAAGTGAACGTAGCAGGATTTTTGCTATAGCTGGGCTAGGCAGGCCTCAGAGAAGACCCAAGGACCAGGCCTAGTCAAAAAGAGGGCTCAGAGGAGCCTGTTTCTCTTTTGTCAAGGAGAGATGTTTTTATCCTGAATGACATTATTCTCCCAGAGTGAGCTATTATAAATGCTAAATTTCCTATCACTGGATAATATCAGAATCAAGAGTTTTTCTTTATCACTTGAGAAGAATTTATTATGAAAGATAAAAGATTATGTGTAACATAATCTTTGCTAACAAGCAGTAGAATATATGGCTGAACAGAGTGACATTTTTAAGAGGGGGGAAAATGTGTGTGCTACACAATTTTTCAGTCTTTGTCTTATAATCATCTGTTATTTCCTTGAATATCAAGTGGCAACAAATGGCTACTGTGATACTCAGGAGTTTTAGAAATGACCCTGAACTACATTATGGTTACATCAAAAATTAAAACTGTAGAGAACTCAGTTTCTTAAGAACAGGAGATTTGTATTTGACCAGCTCTCTCATCATTCCTGTTTGGTTTTCATCTCCTTTTTTCTGTTTGTTTGTTTTCACTTTCTTAAATGGTTTCCACTGAAATAAAGCTCAGAAATGCAGCTTTACAATGTGTGCAAATATTTTCTTTTTTGAAGAATAAATGGGAAGTTATAGAGGGCAAATGTGGTGTCAGCTCTGTGATAAGAGAGTTGGATTTAGTTACACGATGATTAAATTGGTTTCACCTCAGAAGTAGTTTAGGAATTTAGAAATACTGAATTTTAAAGATAAGCAATTTTGAAAAGGAATTTATTAAAATGATTTGCCAAATAATATATACGAGATACTTCTAACAATTCATGACCAAAAAAAAATTAAGTGCTTAAATTACATGAAGAAATAATCAACTGTGTTTTTGAAAGTGTGATATGACAGATTTCAACAAGTTCAAGAATGGATGTTAAACATTATCACTATCTCTCTCCATCACTTTTTTTTTCCTTATTGCTCATTCTAAGGTACTCTATCCTTATCTACTTACATATTTGATCAAAGAAGAGACAGCTGAATCTTCCTCATGGAATCTATTCTTATACCAACTTATTTCTTGATTCCACTTGTAACTTTCATTGATTGTATATATAAGAATACTGATAAAACCCACTAAAACAAACACCTAAAAATCCTCAACGTATATTACAGTTTCCTGTGTGACAAATTCTTTCTCTTAAATATATAATACATTTTCCATTACAGTACCAGAAACCAATAATTGTTTTCCCTTTTTTCTTAACAAGTTTCAACCGTCTTTTCCCAAAGGGTTATACTGTATGCTAAATTTTTGTAATCAAAAGGGTTGGTTTTTTTTTTAAAGATTTTTTTTTAATGTATTCATTTAGAGAAAAAGAGACAGCCTCAGTGAGGGAAGGAGTAGACAGACAATCTCAAGCAGACCTGTGCTGAGCATAGAACCCAACACAGGGCTTGATCTCAGGACCCTGCGATCATGACCTGAGCTGAAACCAAGAGTCAGCTGCTTAACTGACTGCACCACCCAGGAGCCCCTAATCATGGGTTTCTTCTTATTTCATTGGCTCTACTTTCGCTTGTAACCACAGCTGTGCTATCAAACTATCAGCAAATCAGACCTGCAATAATAAGTAAATTCATAGTATGGGTTGACATATCTTCACTCATGATTAGTTGCTTTATTAAAATGATACCAGACATGACAAAAAATTATTTGGAAAAATATCAGTATGAAACCAATAAAAGACCAAAAGATTTTAAAGATGTGTTTCTCTACTTAAATTCAAAATACATGGACATCTATTTTATTTTTTTTAATGGACAAAGATATTCCTATTAAGAATTTATAACTTCTCACTTAAATTTAGTTGTCTCTACTTTAATATCTCATGGTTTTTTTTTTTTTGATACAGCATCATTAGACTTATATTGAGAGCAATAGATTCCTCAGGTCTTTGGGATGGAATTATTTTGCTACTCAAGAATTATTTACTTTAATTAGTCTTAGAAATCTTTATTGGAGACACGTGCATATGCTGAGTTTTTTATTCATCAAATAATATGACATTATCATTTTATTTTACAATATGCTGATTGACACAGTAACTCCCAAACGTTTGCTACTTGTAGGGAAATTTTATGGAGATCAGATGATGGATAATACCCTAAGCACTATATGATCTTATCATTGCTTTAAACCCATTGTTTAGGGGCACCTGGGTGGCTCGCTGGTTAAGTGTCTGCCTTTGGCTGATGTCATGATCCTGGAGTCCTGGAATTGCATTCTACATGGGGTTCCCTGCTCAGCAGAGGACCTACTTCTTCCTTTCCCATTTGTGCTGTCTCTCTCTCTCTCTCTCTTTTTCTCTCTCTTTCTCAACCTCTCTTTCTCCCTCTGGCAAATAAATAAAATCTTTAAACCCATTATTAACATTTGAATGTGTATAAACTGGGTCTCCATGTTTGGGTGGTAGGTACATTTTTCACATATACCTAAAGATGTAAAAAGAAAAAAAAAAAAAGAGCATTCTCCCAAATGGGAATAATAATATTGAGAGGTTTAAAAGTTGATAACTACTCTAGGTCTGTATTTCTAGGTATAAGTCTATTGATTATTTGAAAATTGTGTCTAACTTGGGCTCCATAAAATTGTCATTTTTTTTCTTCAATGAGACAATGTCAGCCTAATAACATCTATAGTAGTTTGACATTCAAAGTTAAGTTCTACCACATTTTTTAAATTAACATATAATGTACGATTTGCCCCAGGGGTACAGGTCTGTGAATCATCAGACTTACACACTTCACAGCACTCACCATAGCACACACCCTCCCCAATGTCCATAACCCAACCACCCTCTCCATACACCCATGCCCCTGGCAACACTCAGTTTCTTTTGTGAGATTAAGAGTCTCTTATGGGAGGGTGCCTGGGTGGCTCCATGGGTTAAACCTCTGCCTTCAGCTCAGGTCATGACCTCAGGGTCCTAGGATCAAGCCCCACATTGGGCTCTCTACTCAGGGGGAGCCTGCTACCTCTCTCTCTCTCTCTGCCTGCCCCTCTGCCTACTTGTGATCTCTCTCTCTCTGTCAAATTAAAAAAAAAAATCTTTAAAAAAATTAAAGAGGGTCTCTTATGATGTGTCTCCCTCCTGATCCTATCTTGTTTCATTTTTTTCCTTCCCTATCCTCCAAAGCCCCATTTTGCCTCTCAAATTCCTCATATCAGGGAAATCATATGGTAATTTTCTTTCTCTGGTTGACTTATTTTGCTCAGCAAATACCCTCTAGTTCCAACCATGTTGTTGCAAATGGCAAGATTTCATTTCTTTTGGTGGCTGCATAGTATTCCATTGTGTATATGTACTACATTATCTCTATCCATTCATCTGTTGCTGGACATCTAGGTTCTTTCCATAGTTTGACTGTTGTGGACATTGCTGCTATAAACATTCGGGTGCACGTGCCCCTTCAGATCACTGCATTTGTATCTTTAGGGTAAATACCCGGTAGTGCAATTGCTGGGTCATAGTGTAGCTCTATTTTCAACTTTTTGAAGAACCTCCATGCTGTTTCCAGAGTGGCCATGCCAGCTTGCATTCTCACCAACAGCGTAGTAGGGTTCCCCTTTCTCCACATCCTCACCAGCATCTGTCATTTCCTGACTTGTTAATTTTAGCCATTCTAACTGGTGTGAGGTGGTATCTCATTGTGGATGTGATTTGTATTTCCCTGATGCCGAGTGATGTGGAGTACTTTTTCATTTGTCTGTTGGCCATCTGGCTGTTTTCTTTGCAGGAATATCTGTTCATGTCCTCTGCCCATTTCTTGATTGGATTTTTTGTTCTTTGGGTGTTGAGTTTGACAAGTTCTTTATAGATTTTGGATACTAGCCCTTTATCTGATATGTCATTTGCAAATATCTTCTTCCATTCTGTCAGTTGTATTGTGGTTTTGTTGACTGTTTCCTTTGCTGTGCAAAAGCTTTTGATCTTGATGAAGTCCCAATAGTTCATTTTTGCCCTTGCTTCCCTTGCCTTTGGCGATGTTTCTAGGAAGAAGTTGCTGCGGCTGAGGTCGAAGAGGTTGCTTCCTGTGTTCTCTTCAAGAATTTTGATGGATTCCTGTCTTACATTGAGTCTGTTTTCATGTGTGGTGTAAGGAAATGGTCCAGGTTCATTTTTCTGCATGTGACTGTCCAATTTTCCCAAGGCCATTTGCTGAAGAGACTGTCTTTTTTCCACTGGACATTCTTTCCTGCTTTGTCGAAGCTTAGTTGAACATAGAGTTGAAGGTCTGGTTCAGGGCTCTCAATTCTGTTCCATTGATCTATGTGTCTATTTTTGTGCCAGTACCATACTGTCTCGATGACGACAGCTTTGTAATAGAGCTTGAAGTCTGGAATTGTGATCCCACCAACTTTGGTTTTCTTTTTCAACTTTCCTCTGGCTATTCGGGGTCTTTTCTTGTTCCATTTAAATTTTAGGATTATTTGTTCCATTTCTTTGAAAAAAAATGAATGGTATTTTAATAGGGATTGCATTAAACGTGTAGATAACTTTAGGTAACATAGACAATTTCACAATATTTGTTCTTCCAATCCATGATTATGGAATGCTTTTCCATTTCTTTGTGTCTTACCTAATTTCTTTCATGAGTACTTTATAATTTTCTGAATAAAGATTCTTTGCCTCTTTGGTTAGGTTTATTCCTAGGTATCTTATGGTTTTGGGTGCAATTGTAAATGAGATTGACTCCTTAATTTCTCTTTCTTCTGTCTTTTTGTTGGTATATAGAAGTGCAACTGATTTCTGTGCATTGATTTTGTATCCTGACACTTTACTGAATTCCTGTTCAAGCTCTAGCAGATTTGGAGTGGAGTCTTTGGGGTTTTCCACATAAAGAATCATATCATTGGCAAAGAGTGAGAGTTTGACTTCTTTGCTGATTCAGATGCCTTTTATTTTCTTTTGTTGTCTGGTTGCTGAGGCTAGGACTTCTAGTACTATGTTGAATAGCAGTGGTGATAATGGACATCCCTGCCATGTTCCTGCCCTTAGGGGAAACGCTCTCAGTTTTTTCCTATTGAGAATGATATTGGCTGTGGGTTTTTCATAGATGCCTTTGATGATATTGAGGTATGTAGCCTCTATTCCTACACTTTGAAGAGTTTTGATCAAGAAAGGATGCTGTACTTTGGCAAATGCTTTTTCAGCATCTATTGAGAGTATCATATGGTTCTTGTTCTTTCTTTTATTAATGTATTGTATCACATTGATTAATTTGCAGTTGTTGAACCAACCTTGCAGCCCTGGAATAAATCCCACTTGGTTGTAGTGAATAATCTTTTTAATGTTGGACCCTATTGGCTAGTATTTTGGTGAGAATTTTCACATCTGTGTTCATCAAGGATATTGGTCTGTAATTCTCTTTTTTGGTGGGGTCTTTGTCTGGTTTTGGGATTAAGGTAATGCTGGCTTTATAAAATGAGTTTGGAACTTTTCCTTCCATTTCTATTTTATGGAATAGTTTCTGGAGAATAGGTATTAATTCTTCTTTAAATGTTTGGTAGAAATCCCCTGGGAAGCCATGTGGCCCTAGGCTTTTGTTTCTTGGGAGATTTTTTGATGACTGCTTCAGTCTTCTTACTGGTTATGGGTCTGTTCAGGTTTTCTCTTTCTTCCTGGTTCAGTTGTGGTGTTGGGTCCGTTATCAAAGGAATGAGACTGAGACAAATTTACGCAAAGCCTTATTCTATGCCAAGCATTAGAAGTTACACTGACCGGCCAGGGAAATGAGGCTGAGACAAAGGGAAAGTTATGTAAAGCTTTATTCTATGCCAAGCATTAGAAGTCAGACTGACCGGCCAGGGCCGCCTCCGAAGAGAGTGACGGCCCTTGGTCTTACAGGCTAGTTTTTATAGGGCACAATCGCAGACATCTGCATTTGTTGACCATTTGTGGCTTTGGCTGATTGGATGTCTCCTACCTGGGTGTTTTAGTAACGGTTACCAATGGCCTTGTTTTAGGTATGTGTTTTAGTAATAGTTACCTGGAACCGGCCTTGTTTTAGGTGTGTGTTTTAGTAACAGTTACCTTGTTTTAGGTGTTGTGTTTTAGTAACAGTTACCTGGAACTGAGAGCAGTAACTTTTCTAGACAACAAAATGTCTGCCTAGGCAACATGGAGTCACTATGGCTAAGTAGGCCCAGGCAGGCCCTAGGGGGTTAACATGTTTTAACGTGGAATCGACCCCAACAGTGGTAGTTTATATGTCTCTAGGAATGTATCCGTTTCTTTTAGATTGTCAAATTTGCTGGTGTATAGCTGCTCAAAATATGTTCTTATATTGTTTGTATTTCCTTGGTGTTGGTTGTGATCTCTCCTCTTTCATTCATGCTTTTATTAACATGGGTCCTTTCTCTTTTCTTTTTGATAAGTGTGGCCAGGGGTTTATCAATCTTTTTAATTCTTTAAAAGAACCAGCTCCTAGTTTTGTTGATTTGTTCTATTGTTTTTTGATTTCTGTTTCCTTGATTTCTGCTCTGATCTTTATTATTTCTCTTCTCCTGCTGGGTTTAGGCTTTCTTGGCTGTTCTTTCTCCAGCTCCTTTAGGTGTAGGGTTAGGTTGTGTAGTTGAGACCTTTCTTGTTTCTTGAGAAAGGCTTGTATCACTATATACTTCCCTGTCAGGACCACCTTTGCTGTGTCCCACAGATTGTGAATAGTTGTGTTACCATTATCATTTGTTTCCATGAATTTTTCTTCTTTAATTTCCTGGTTGACCCATTCATTCTTTAGTAGGATGCTCTTTAGCCTTGATATATTTGAGTTCTTTCCAACTTTCCTCTTGTGATTGACTTCTAGCTTCGGAGCATTGTGGTCTGACGATATGCAGGGAATGATCCCAACTTTTTGGTAGCAGTTGAGACTTGATTTGTGACCCAAGATGTGATCTATTCTGGAGGATGTTCCATGTGCACTAGAGAAGAATGTGTATTCTGTTGCTTTGGGACAGAATGTTCTGAATATATTTGTGATGTCCATCTGGTCCAGTGTATCATTTAAGACCTTTATTTCCTTGTTCATCTTTTGCTTGGAATATCTGCCCATTTCAGTGAGGGAGTGTTAAAGTCCCCTACTATTATTGTATTATTGTCAATGTGTTTCTTTGATTTTGTTATTAATTGGTTTATATAGTTGGCTGCTCCCATGTAGGGGCATAGATATTCAAAATTGTTATATCTTCTTGTTACACAGACCCTTTAAATATGATATAGTGTCCTTCCTCATCTCTTATTATGGTCTTTGGCTTATAATTTAATTTATCTAATATAAGGGTTTCCACCCCAACTTTCTTTTGATGTCCATTAGCATGATAAATTGTTGTCCACCCCCTCATTTTTAATCTGGAGGTGTCTTTGAGTCTAAAATGAGTTTCTTGTAGACAGCATATAGATGGGTTTTGGTTTTTCTGTCCATTCTGATACCCTGTGTCTTTTCTATTTTGAATTGAATTTAGCCCATTTACATTCAGGATAACTCTTTAAAGATAGGAATTTAGTGCCATTGTATTGCTTGTAAGATGACTGTATATTGTCTCTGTTCATTTCTGGGCTACTAGTTTTAGGCTCTTTCTTTGCTTAGAGTACCCCTTTCAATATTTCCTGTAGGGCTGGTTTGGTGTTTACCAATTCTTTTCATCTTTGTTTGTGCTGGAACTTTTTAACTCTCCTTCTATTTCCTGTGATAGCCTAGCTGAATATAGTATTCTTGGCTGCATGTTTTTCTCATTTAGTGCTCCAAATATATCATGCCAGTCCTTCCTGGCCTGCCAGGTCTCTGTGGATAAGTCTGCTGCCAATCTAATATTTTTACCATTGTATGTTACAGACTTCTTGTCCTGAGCTGCTTTCAGGATTTTCTCCTTATCACCAAGACTTGTAAGTTTTTCCATTAGATGATGGAGTGTGGACCTATTTTTATTGATTTTGAGGGGGTTTCTCTATGCCTCCTGGATTTTGATACTTGTTCTTTTTGCCATATTAGGGAAATCCTCTACTATAATTCACTCCAATATACCTTCTGCTCCCCTCTCTCTTTCTTCTTCTTCTGGAATCCAAATTCTCATATTGTTTTGTCTTATGGTATCACTTATCTCTCAAAGTCTCCCCTCCTGTTCCTGTAGTTGTTTGTCTCTCTTCTGCTCAGCTTCTTTATTCTCTGTCATTTGGTCTTCTACATCACTAATTCTCTCTTCTGCCTCATTTATCCTAGCAGTAAGAGCCTCCATTTTTTATTGCACTTCATTAATAGCTTTTTAAATTTCTGCTTGGTTAGATTTTAGTTCTTTTATTTCTCCAGAAAGGACTTTCATTTGTCCAGACAGTGTTTCTCTGATATGTTCCATGCCTTTTTTGAGCCCAGCTAGCACCTTGAAAATCATCATTCTGAACTCTAGATCTGCCATATTACCAATGTCCATATTGATTAGGTCCATAGCCTTTGGAACTGCCTCTTGTTCTTTTTTTTTTTTGTAGTGAGTTTTTCAGCCTTGCCATTTTATCCAGATAAGAATATATGAACTAGAGAATAAAATACTAAAAGGGTGGCAAAGGCCCCAGAAAAATGTACACTAAGCAAATCAGAAGAGACCCCAAATCAGGGGGAGAAAAAAGGGGGTAAAAAGAATTTTTTTTAAAAAAATAAAAAAATACATGTGTATATATATATGTATTTTTTATACATTGTATATGTATTTTTTATACATTATATGTATTTATATGTATATGTATTTTTTATACATTATACATGTATATATTATATATATATGTATGTATATGTATATAGTAGACTGGTGAATAGAGCAGAGCTACTCACTTGATTTTGGGTGTATTTTGGTCTCTTACAAGAAACTACCTCCCAAAATTTTAAATAATAAACTTACATATATACAAAAATAAGGGTAAACATGATGAAGTGGAATATGACTGTAAAGGTGAAAATTTTAAAAATATTCTGAAAATGAAACTTATAACATAAGTTGGTTGGAAAAAGAAAAAAAAAAGAATGTGGAGAGAATTTTCTCAGGCTGGATTCTAGAACAAAGCTGTGTGCTAGATTTAGGGTACATTTTGCTCTATTAGAAGAAATTGTATCCCAGCTTTTTTTAGAAGAAAAAACCCTATATGTATACAAAAAATATAGTTAGATACACTGAAGGATAAAATATGACTATAATGATGAAGGTTTAAACAGATTTTTTTAATAAAGGTATTGTTAAGATAAACTAGTGTAAAAACATTAAAAGAAGAAAGAGGAAAAGTTAACAAAATTAGAATAGGAAAAAGTAAATTAAAAAAATTAATTAACTTTGCAAGACCAAAGAATCATGGACAGATAGCCATGAATTCCATGCTTTGCTTTCCCCTCCTTGGAATTCCGCTCTTCTCTTTGATCAGTGAGCATAGTTTTGGCTGGATGTTTTTTCTGATCTTCTGGGGGAGGGGACTGTTGCAGTGATTCTCAAATGTCTTTGCCGGAGGCAGAATTGTGCCACCCTTGCCAGGGGCGGGACTAAGTAATTTGCTCTAAGTAATTTGCCACCCTTTTACTAATTTGCTCTTTGGAGTTTTTGTTCCCTGAACACTTTTGGTAGAGCTCTGGGAATAAAGATGGCGTCCTCCCAATCTCCAGCCTGGAGGAGGCAAGAGATTGGGGCCCCACTTCTCCATGCACCCTTGGAGAAAATTCACTCGTATCTCCCTGGCCTCCGGCCATGCTTTGAGCTCACCTGGCCTATGACCAAGTGTTTCTGTCTGTGGTGCACAGCCCCATTTGGAGTCTCCGATCCCAGAAGATTTTGCCTCCAGAGGAAGAAGGTGAGTCTCCGTGGACCTGTCACTTGTCGGGTCCCTCTCAAAGAGCGGCCCGACTGTGCTGCAGATCACAGCTTAAGGTAACCCAGAGCTGAGAGCTCACTCCTTGGCTCAAACTCTGTAGCTGGCTTCCCTGCTCTATCAGAGCAGATACCTCCTAGCTGATACCTATAAGGTATCAGAGATACCTCGTAGCTCTGCCACACTCAGACACCCCCCATCCTTCTGTGATCCCGCGGGACCTGAGACCACACTATCCCCGAGAGGGCTCCACTCCCACTTAGCCTCAGGTGCGGATGTCCCTCTGTGGAGCAGACTTCTAAATGTTCAGATTTTGTGCTCCGTTGCTGCACTGCTTGCTGGAAGCCGGCCTCTCCCTGTGGTCTGTCTTCCCACTGCTTCAAATTCACTTCTCTGCACGTCCTACCTTTCAGAATGTGGTCGATTTCCTGTTTCTGGAATTGCTTCTCTTCTTCTCTCTGACCTCCTGTTGGGTTTGTAAGTGTTCGGAATGGTTTGATAACTATCTAGTTGAACTCCTACGACCTAATGTCATCTCAATCTGCTATTCCTCTGCCATCTTGACTCCCAAGAAAGTTCTACCACATTTTTACAGATGGGGATACTGAGGCAGGACAACTTTCTGGGGTACCACAGCTAGTGGTAGAGTCAGAATATGAAGCCAGGCAGTCTGGTTTCAGAACCTGTGTTGTTAACTTTTTGCTTCTTTTATAAGATTGTTTGCCAGAAATTCAATAATGGTCACAAAACCTCAGACCCTGAAGTCAAAGGACAGTTCTTAATTAAAATGTGGTGATTGACATTGTCTAGAATGTTTATATACTAATCATTTTGAGCAGAAGCTCTGTTTAGAAAAATTGACAGATTCTTAAGATTAATTCATAGATCCTTGAACATAGGCTTATATCCACCCCACTTCACATAGTCTTTATAGATCCCAGTTGGAGAAATCCTGCAGAAATAAAATGGTACCGGCCTTAAATATAGAGGAGCAGAGTGCCTATTATGTGTCAGTTTCTAAAATAGGCTCTGGGGATACAATGAGAAACAAAGTTGTTATGATCCCTGCCCTCTCAGAGATAGCAGATGTAGCCTTAGCATTTAATTATTCCTTAATTTTTGTCGTGAGTGGTTTATCTAGGTGATGAAGCTTGAAAGTTTTCATCTTCTACAGCTTATACAACAATGCCTAACAATGCATGAACTCAATCACCTTGTCATGTGTGTTGAAAGCCTATTTAGGGACCTCAAGAAACATAGCAGACAAATTACTATTTTGTATTGCTTGCAATGTATTGATTACTTTGCCCTTGACTAGTTCACACAGTCACAGGAAATGTGCTGCTCATTTTCTCGTGAAGAAAATTTATTTCCTTTTCTTTAATAAGTTCTTAGAAAATTTGAAGCAAGCATAATGGTTTAGTGAAATGCTGTTTTACGACTTGGAAGACCACTTTGGACAATAGGTTCTAACTTAGTTGGCGCAAGTAAAACTTCTTTGGGAAGTTTTGCTATTACTGAATTTGGTTTGTTTATTTATTTATTTATTTATTTATTTATAATTTGACAGAGAGAAAGAGATCACAAGTAGGCAGAGAGGCAGGCAGAGGGAGAGGGGGAAGCAGGCTCCCCACCAAACAGAGAGCCCAATGCGAGGCTTGAACTCAGGACCCTGAGACCACGATCTGAGCTGAAGGCAGAGGCCCAACCCACTGAGCCACCCAGGTGCCCCCTGAATTTGTTTTTAAAATAAGAATTCTGAGGGGTGCCTATGTGGCTCCATCTTTAAACATCTGCCTTCTGCCCAGGTCCTGGAATCAAGCCCCGTGTCGGGCTCCCTGTTCTGTGGAAAGCCTGCTTCTCCCTCTCCCACTCCCCCTGCTTCTGCTCCCTCTCTGGCTGTCTCTCTCTGTGTCAAATAAATAAAATCTTTTAAAAATAAAATAAAATAAGAATTGTGTTAGAATGCCATGGGTACATCATATCCAATTTTATTTTATTTCTACTATATATGTTTGTGATCTGGAGATATATTTGGGAAAAACTTCATATATTATGGTGATTGTGATTTCATGTCCAATAAAAAAAATGTTTACATACATAGGAATCTAAAATTTTCCCACATATAAATAAACCAGTATATATTCTTTTAAAAAAAAATTCCTTGAAAAAAAAAAAACTCCTTAGAAATATGTTAAATTGATTGTAGGTTTTTAAACTGTTTGATGAAGTCGTATTAATGGAGTATTACAGCAAAACTTATTAATTCAGAATTGGTCTTCTAGTCCTTCCTATTTAACTAATTTTAGTACTTTCTATATCTAAACTGAAGTAGCTGAAGATGTTTATGTCGTAGGAACTACTGCATGAAAACATTATATGACTCAATTCTTTCTAAAACTTGGTTTGAATTTTCTGTTTGATGGAAATGTGTACTTCAAATGTGTACAAGCTTTAGTACTACATGTACATACTAGAACATTCTGAGCTCCTTGGATAACCAGAGTCTGGCCGATGGGTGTTGGTAGGAGCCACAGAACTAGTCAGGGTCCCTTGGTGCAGGCAGGAACCCCTCTGAAGCACCGTGATGCATACCATCACTGACGTCTGATCACCAGAGACAATTTATTGTTGCACGTTTTGAAGGCTTATGTCGAACAAAAAGTTTTGACTGAATGAACAGTGTAGAATGCCCAATGATCCTTGGTGTAGAATAGACAGTGCTTTTCAAACATAAATCAATGTTTAAAATTTTAATATGTTGTTAGGAACAGATATAGTTAAGCCGTGACATGTTGTATTTCTAAAGCATAAATCTTAATAATGAGTATATAGTTCTGGTATATTAATAGCATCAAATTTAGGAAATGCTTAGACATCGACTATATTCTCATGATTTGGCAGCAGTTAAAAAAGTTGTGTGCCTGGGTGGCTCAGTGTTTTTTTTTGTTTTTTGTTTTTTGTTTTAAGATTTTATTTATTTATTTGACACAAAGAGAGAGATCACAAGTAGGCAGAGAGGCAGGCAGAAATAGGAAGGGAAGCGGGATCCCTGCTGAGCAGTTCCCAATGCGGGGCTCAATCCCAGGACCCTGGGATCACGACCTAAGCCAAAAGCAGAGGCTTTTAACCCACTGAGCCACCCAGGCGCCCCAGCTCAGTGGTTTAAAACCTTCTGCCTTCTGCTCAGGTCAAGACCCTAGTTCTTGGGATCGAGCCCTGCGTCGGGTTCTCTGCTTAGCTGGGAGCCTGCTTCCTCCTTTCTCTCTCTCTGCCTACTTGTGATCTCTGTCTATCAAATAAATTAAAAATCTTAAAAAAAAAAAAAAAAGTTGTGTGCCAGCAGTCTCTTAAGGGAACTCCTCATGGAATCATGTCTTATTCACCTGCCCTGGCTGGCAATGTAGCTCTGGCCGTTTGGGCTCCGGAATCAAATGATGTGCACACTAAATCAGGCTTCATTCACCACCTCTGGTGCTAGCATCTTGGATAGACCAAGATGACCGCTTTCCTCCCCAACCTTCATATGTTCACTCTGTAAATGGAGGTAATAATAGATACCTCAGAGGGTTTGTTACGGAACTTCACAATACATAAAAAACACTTAGAATGCTGCATGATCCGTAGGAAGTGCTACATAATTTACATTGCAGGAATATGTCTATGTATTCTTAACATAGCATAAATTTAAATTAAGAAGTCAATTCCTCTTGCCAGGCTCTGTAGACAATGAGCCAGTTGGTGTTGCCCATCTCAGGCTCAAGCATGCTCCTTCCTCAGGGCATTTACCCTCTTTCCTTCCTGCAGCTCTCATGCTTTTCCTCCCGAGAGTAGCACGCCTTGTTCAAGTGTTATCTTCAATACCTGCTCAGATAGCACCTTATATCAGGAAGACTTCCCTTCCTGCCCAATCTGAAACACTCCTGCACCCCTAACATGCCCTTGCTCTTTTACCCTGCTGTATTTTTTCCCCCTTGGAGCTTATCATCGTCTGTAGTCTATGTCTTTCCTTCTGTATGTGCATTATCTGCCTCTGCTCTCTCGAACGTGAGCTCTGAGATGGCAGGGACTTCATTCCCTGTAGCGTGCTTTCCGCAGTATGTAATGCAGTCCCTGAAATGGGCCGGTGCTCAGTCAATATTGTGAAGGAATGCACACGAGGCTTCTGTCCTCTCAGTCTGTGCTGGCTTCCTGTCCTTCCATATTGCGGCTCTCTCGTGGCATGGGTCTAGCGCTTTGAACAGGCTGTGTATCTCCTCCTCTCCCCCAGAAAAACTTGGCCTCTAAATGCAAGCCAACCACTGCGTGGACTGCTCGGCACAAAACAGGTTGATCTTTTGCAACGCTGGAAATCAGACCCAAACACAACCACACTGACTGCCAAGAACACATTGAGAGGCTGTACGGTAGCTGAAGAGCCATTTGAGTGATTTTTAAGAGATTTTTCAAGGATGAGGTTGAGTTTTAACTCTCAGTGAATGTGGAAACTTGAAATCTTCTCTCCCAATCCCTGACATGCACCCCCCTGGGTCTCTTGGTTCACTCAGTCTCTCTACCGGAGTATCCGGGGACAGTGATCACAGTGAACTGGAAGCTCTCATTTTAAATGAATTCTTACTCTCATGAAATTCAGAATCACTCAGGTAGTTGGGTCTCCTACTTAGTGTTCATACTTTCGGATTCTAAAACTCAGCCTGTGGTAGACGTGACAACACATCTAATAAAATAAACGTATAAAAACCTTTGGAACAGGGGCTACAGAGCTCTGTATTCTAAAATAAAATACATTTGCTATTTATTATCTAGAAAGCACTTTAACTCTTACGCTTCTTTCCTTGGCGTGATGGTATACATACCTTACCGGCCTCATGTAACCTTGAAAAACACGAACTAAATCTTAAGGTGGAAGCTGATTTTTTTAACTCATTCAGACCTGAATGAAAACTTGCCCCTGGTTTTTGAAAAATTGACCCCTAAAAGGGCATACCTCCCTCCCAACAGGCAATTTACCCTGTAAAAAATTTCTTTTCACAAAATGACAGAAATATTGCAATGCTGAAAATAAGAGTACGTGAGAAAATTTAGGATATGAATAAGGAGCTAAGAAGTTTTCCTCCCCATTAGTCAAGTTTATAAGGGAAAACAAAAACCAAAACAAAAACCTTGCATTTAGTTTCCCTGTGATCTTGTCTCTGGGTGACAGTTTCGATATTTGGAGCCACAATGGGAAGAATACACCGGTGGAAAGGAAGTGACAAAAACAGCAGGGGAGGCACCTATCCCGAGAGGGAAAGTGCCCCAGGGAGCTGACATGACAGACCACTGACCTGGGTGTCAGTGTCAGTGTGACACTGGGTGTCAGTGTGTTCGATTCAGCTTTGAGAGAGAAAAGATATGGTCTCTAAAAGAGAAGTAGCCTGCACTTTAAGAAACCTGATTGTGGTCAAGAAATAATTTTAAAGATGAAAATAACAAATTAGCTCAACTGTGTGCATGCTTTCCAGGGAGAGTATCTTTTTCCAGACTTTGTCTGCCTTCGGTGTGGCCCGCCTCAGTGGTGAGTCTGTTGGGTCAGAAGCAAGGGCCTCAGTGCTAACTGCATCTCCTCTGTGGGGTTTGGTTGTGATGTTTTTATTTTTGTAGGGTCATTGAAACAACACCCTGCACCTGGAAAAGAGCACTCAATTTTAACCTCCTCCACAATTTACATTTGTTATTTGTTCTCCCGTGAGTTACACTGATGGAAGGAAGCTAAAATAAAGGGGGGGGGCAGGGAATGTGGTTACTTTTTTTTTTTTTTAATTATGCCTTTGAGAAAATGTCTTAATGAAGTTAGTATTTGACCACATTCCCCCCAAAAGATAAGGTTTGCCAAGCATTATCCTTTATCTACTTTACCTTTATCTCAGAGCTTTTTTATTTGCCACAGGGAGAACATTGTTTGTTTTTTAAGATTTTATTTATTTACTTGACAGAGAGTGAGATCACAAGTAAGCAGAGAGGCAGGCAGAGAGAGAGAGCAGGGGAAGCAGGCTCAATGCTGAGCAGAGAGCCCGATGCAGGGCTTGATCCCAGGACCCTGAGATCGTGGCCTGAGCTGAAGGCAGAGGCTTAACCCACTGAGCCACCCAGGCGCCCAAGAATAGTTTTTTTACAATTATGGTCACAACTAGTTGCCATCATGCTACAAACAATTTGACATCCTTAATTTCTCTTTAGGACTTCATTTGTTGTTTGAAACCCTATTCATAAAACAGTGGGAAAATAGTTGTATGGATTTATTTGAATTGAGAGAAGTGTTTCATATGCCTTGAAAATACTGCCCTCTGTGTCTGTCAAAAATAAAGTGGTATGTTATAGAATTGTAGAATCACTATATTGTACACCTGAAACTTACGTAACACTGTATGTGAACTGTAGTGGAATTAAAATAAAAAACTTAACAAAGAAAAAAAAAATAAAGTGGCATGAAAAATAGGACCCACAGAAAGAAGTTAACGTTTTAGAAATTAACCATCTGTTTGAGCTCCGTTAACAAAAGATCCTGCAAGGCCTCCCTTAACATGATATTCTTGAACTGTTCCTGGAAACAACAGGATGAATTTATTGTCCAATTAAAACTGATAAGAAAGTTGGCTTTGACATTCATTAAATAAACCCAAGATTCTACATCCACTCTGGGACTCTTTGTTTTATATTATCTATAATTTTCTTGCTTACAATCAATGCTAACAAATTTTCTACCACAGCAAAGGCAATAGTAGTACAGTTCTATTAGTTACTGTTGGTTTTGTTTTTGTTTTTGTTTTTAAATCTGCCTGCTGTCATTTACCTTGAGCCCAAATGTTATTTGTTGAGAATAAAAATACCAGTCTTGCCTTTGTGTAATAGAGTGTGTCTCAGCCGTAACCATGTTAGAATCACTAAGGGAGCTTTAGGAATGTATTGAATCCTGGATCTTACTAGATACTCTGATTTTAATTGGTCAAAGATGGGGCTTATCATCCTAGTTTTTAAAGTTCCCCGGGTGATCCTAACATGTCATAAGATTGTGGACCTCTAGCTGAAAGGTCATTCTCTTCTTGCTTGGCTTTGCCTCCGTCAGTCAGTAGCAGCAAAGCCATTTACTATATGATCTTGGGTTTGTAGTTTCACCTCTCTTTCAATTTCTTTTTCTGTCGGATAGGATACTAATAGTACTTAAATCATAAAATCATTTTTGAGAATCCTGTGAATTACTGAATTTTCAGAAATTAAATTGTGCCTGAAACATAAGTGCCATACAGATTAGCTGTCATCTGCCTTATCTTCTCAGTTTTTAAAATCCAATGATAATAATCAAGCCTTTGGATGGCTTCCTTATGTATACTTCCCAACGTGTGCTCTTCTGAAACATCTGCACATTTGTGCTTTCACTGTACAAGAAAACCTTATTTTATTGCCCTTCCCTTGATTTCATTGCATTATTTTTTACAAATAGAAAGTCTGTGGCAACCCAGCGTCAAGCAAGTCTATTGGCACCATTTTTCCAACAGCTTTTGCTCAATCTATGCCTCTGGTAGTCTCACAATATTTCAAACATTTTCTTTATAATTTTTTTATGGTGATCTGTGTCTGTGACCTTTCATTTTACCATTGAAATTGTTTTGGGGCTTCATACCCATGCCCATGTGAGATGGTCAGCTTAATGGATAACATGTATGTGTTCTGACTGCTGCACTGGCTGACCATTCTTCCATTTCCCGCTCTTTAGCCTGTTTCCTAAGACACAACAACATTGAAATGAGGCTAATTAATAATTCTGCAGTGGTCTTTAAGTGCTCAAATGAGAAGAAGAGTCACACATCTCTCACTTTAAATCAAAAGCTAAAAATGACTAGTATAGTGTAGAAAGATGATAGATAGATTTCTATTATAAATCTTGGAAAGCTTGTTGAAAGCCTCTGAAATCAGTGGGAAGCTAGGTTTCTTGATGAGATAGCCAAGCTGTGAATGCAAAGGAAAAGTTGCTGAAGGATATTAAAAGCATTACTCCAGTGAACACAAATGATGAAAAAGTGAAGCAACCTTATTGCTGATGTGGAGATAGTTCTAGTAGTCTGGAGAGAAGATCACACCAGCCACAGCATTCCCTCAGGCCAAAGGCTAATCCAGAGTAAGGCCCTCACTCTCTTTAGTTCTCTGAAGGTTGCAGAAGAAAAGCTTGGAGGTGGCTAAGGTTTGCTTATGGGGTTTAAGGAAAGAATCTGTCTCCTGGTCATAAAAGTGCAAGGTGAAGAAGCAGCTAGTGCTGATGCAGAAGTTGGAACAAGTTTTCCAGAAGATCCAGCTAAGATAGTTAATGAAGGTAGTTACCCTAAATGACAAGCTTGTATGGATGAAACAGCCCTATGGGAAGAAGATGCCATCTGGGGCTTACATAACTAAAGAAGAGAAGTCAGTGCGTGGCTTCCAGGCTGCACAGGACAGGCTGACCCTCTTGTTAAGGGCTAATGTGTCTGGTGATGTTCCATAGTAGCCGTTGTTCACTGACCATTAGGAAAACCGTAGGGCCATTAAGAACTATGCTAAAATATTGTGCCTGTGCACTATGAATGGAACAGCAAGCCTAGATGACAGCACATTTGCTTACAGTATTGTTTACTGAATATTTTAGGCTCACTGTTGAGATCTACTTGGGAAAAAAATTTTTTTTGCTTTCACAGTATTACTGCTCATTGATAATGCAGCTGTCCACCCAAGAGCTGGAGATGTGCAATGAGATGAATGTTGTTTTTATTACTGCTAACAACAACATCCATTCTACAGCCTATGAATCAAGGAGTGATTTCAACTTTTAAGCCTTAACGATTTAGGAAACACATTTTGTAAGGCTGTAGTTGCCATACATAGTGATTCCCCTGATGGGTCTGAGCAGTGCATATTAGTGCATATTAAAAACTTTCTGGAGAGAATTCACCGTTCTTAAATACCATTCAGAACACTTGTGAATTGTGGGAAGAGGTCAAAATGTCAACATTAATAGGAGTTTGGAAAAAGTTGATTCCAACCCTCAGAGATGACTTTGAGGGGTTCAAGATTTTAGTGGAGGGGGTTACTGCAGATGTGGTGGAATGAGCAAGAAAACTAAAATGAGAAGCAGAACCTGAAGATGGAACTGAATGGTGGTAATCTCATGACATAGTTAGAGTGGACGAGGAGTTGCTTCTTAGGGAAGAGCAAAGAAAGCAGTTGCTTGAGGTGGCATCCACTCCTGAGGAAGATGCTGTGGAGATTGTTGAAATGGCAACAAAGTATTTAGAATATTGCATGAACTTAGTGGATAAAATAGTGGCACTCTTTGAGAGCACTGACTCAACTATTCAAAGAAGTTCCACTCTGGGTAAAATGCTCTCAAACACCATAGTACGCTACAGAGAAATCATTTGTAAAAGGGAAAGTTAATTGATAACTGCAGACTTCAGTGTTTCCTTATTTTAAGAAGTTGCCACAGTCACCTCAGCAGCCACTGCCCTCGTCAGTCAGCAAAAAGATTATGATTCACTGAAAGCTCAGGTGATGGTTAGCATTTTTTAGCAACACATACTTTTTAATTAAGGTATATACATTTTTTTAATGCTATTGCACACTTAATAGACTGCAGTATACTGTAAACATAACTTTATATGCACTGGGAAACTAAAAAAATTCATTTGACTCGTTTTACTGCGATATTCACTTTATTGCAGTGATCTGGAACTGGACCCACAATATCTGGACCCTCAATACCTCTTTGAGGTATGCCTATATTATAAAACTCAGTGAAACTTTTGCTTTTATTCTGAGGCAGCCATTTAAATGTTGTATGACCTGGCACAAATTAACTCAATTTTCTCATTATATCTATTGCATAGAGTTTGTGTGAAAGTGAATTTTGAAGATTGAATGACACATACTAAGCAGTCACTGAATGTCACTATAATTATTGCTTTTATTAGCTTTACGGTACTACTGCTATTACTAGCTGTGGAATTCAGAAGACAACTAATTCTCAATATAGCAGATACATTTTTATATTTTGTATGTGCTTTTAGCCAAACTAAGCAATCACATAGGCATAATAAGCACTCCGAAACTGAATCAAACACGTTGTAATCACCTGCTCTGCAGCCAGCATGATGCCAAGCAGGAAGTGTAAGAACAAAACCATAAGCCACAAAATGCTTAAATTTTAAATCCTTACAATCTCTACAGTCTCAGCCTGAGAATCAGTTTGAAGTATTACACGGTGGTAAGCCAGAGAAGCTCCTCGAAATTCCAAATGCTGACCTCTTTAGAAGTCATGACCTTTCTGTAGATAACTGCTAACTCTTGGGGTTTTCAATCAGGTATCTTGACTTGATAAAGGCAAAACAAGGAGTTGGCTAGATAGTATTTAAAAAAGAGCAGATTTTTATATTTTGTGCTTCTGTATATGTTCTTTCTACTCCTTACATTTTCTAGAATTCATTGTATATGCACTAGGGTTATAGTCAGCATGAGCTCAAGGGCTTGAACTTCAGCTTTGATAGAAGACATGGAGAGAAAAAGCATTTTCCTGTCTCCATAGTTAGCACTTTTATGCTATTATTTTCATATGAAATTCTTAATAATTTATTTGGAAAGATGATACATAGTCATAATATACTGTAAGATTGTTACCATGATTTAGGTGTTTTAACTGTGACATTGAGATATCTAATTTTCAGAAGCCTTAGGAGGGGAAGGTCAGATGTAGATATACTTTCCTAGATTTAGTCTGTGTCTTTAAGAAATTTCTTCAACCCATGGGCTGAGTGAAGGAGAAAAGGAGAAACCAATTACAGTTGGAGAAATCAAATGAAATATAATCACTAAAGTACTTTATTCTAACATCAGATCCTGCTAAAGAGTGTCACATTCATGCCCTTTAGAGAGAAAACTCATTTGCTGTAATTTAATATTGAAAGTTCTATTTCCATTGTTATGAATTAAGAGTCATGCGGCTGACATATCACAAGTGTCTGGAAAAGTTAACCTGTTTCAATACGATGGTTCTTTAAGATCAGCTCTTTCTCCTGAATTCCTGGAGTTTGTAAATAGTACCGTCATCTCCCTAGGCACGGAACCGCCCTAAAAAGCAGGCCCAAATCTGCCATTTTGCTAGACATTTCATCTTTCATTTCTCAAATCTGTCTTCCCCTTCTCTATCTTTGCCCAATCTGCCCTTGTACAGATTCCTCAATATGAACCTACCATTGTACGAGTTGTCTGTTTCCTTCTTAGACCCATTTCCTAGGTTGCTGTAGAGTGGCATTTCTAACATGTAAATCTGGTCATATTACTCTCCTGAATGAAGTCTACACTTATCAGATTCCTCTTACACACAATACTCCGAGACTTCCTTTTGTACTCTGAGACTCCATCGAAATGTTCGTAGATCAGCAGATAGATTCAGTCGTATCAGATGTAACCGAAGACCTCAACATCCTGTGTTTGCCAAATGAAGTTACATTTTCTTTAATACATGACTGAACTTAACCTTTCTCATAATGTCAGCATTTTCCCCCAAAGAATTGCTATGTGTTTTACAGAAGTGTCTGTGTTCTTAGTCACTGAATTAAGCCTTTCTCTGTCCAAACCCTCCTTGATCTAAAGCCCAGCACCTCCCTTCACTGTTCTTCTTCCAGTGTTCTGTGCCCCAAATTTCCTTCCTTCACCACCCTCTGCTCAGACGACACTAGTTTTGGGCTTATAAGAAAACTTATTAAAAGGTGCTGGAAAATGACTAAAGGTCATTTTAAAGAAGAGAAAAATTTAAACCCAGAGTATTACCATCATTTCTTCAGATTTTACCCTGTTGATGAACAGTACATGTTTCTTTTTTTTTTTCTCTTCCTACTGTTTGTACTTCTTTTTTTCTTCCTACTTTGTTCCTACTCTCCCTGCTGTTATAGACAGTGTTGCAGTGCTGCTTTTATTTTATTTCTGCTTAGATGTTATTGAGATCCACATTCCCAACAGCACCATTGCCAGATATGAAGAGTATCCATCTTTTATATATCATCCACATGAAAAACAAAAATTACTATCTCTTGTCTCAAGTTGCATCTTTCTGACTACTACTGTGATACCATATCGTAAATATTTGTAAATTAATTCTTTATCATTCTCTGTGAGACTTGCCTGTCATATATCTTTTGCCCATTTTTTTCTGCTGGGTTTTCTCATCAAGATGTCTATGTTTTCCACCATGACATGTGAGTTTCCTGTCTTGCTAAAGAAGGCCTCCTCTCTCACAATAAGATTTTGTTTTGTTTTTTGATTTTCAATTTAGATTTTTAATTCATATGGAATTTATTTTTTTATGGTTTCAGTATATGGTATAGAGATACTGCAGAGCTATTAAGAACTCACTCTGTTTGGGGTGCCTGGGTCTGCCTTTGACTTAGGTCATGATCTCCGGACCCTGGGATTGAGCCCTGATTCAGATTCCCTGCTCAGTGGGGAGCCCACTCCTCCCTCTCCCTCTGCCTTCTGCTCCCCCAACTTGTGCTCACTCTCTCTGTGTCAAGTGAATAAATAAAATCTTTTAAAAACACAAACGCGCGCGCGCGTGCACACATACATACATACACACACTCTGTTTATAAGGTATCATCCGGAAATAGATATGTGATTAGTGAAAATGCAAGGTATAGATTTGTCACTGTATTTGAACACCTCCTGGTTTATACACAGAGAGGAAGGGGAATGAATGAATAACTAAGTGAGAATAAGAAGATAAATAAGAACGGATAAGTAAGAGAGAAAAAGTACTAACATGCACATACTGGTTTGGATGGAAAGGAAAAAGTGGGAATTATGAGCCTTCTTTTGAAAAATACATTTGTGTTCCTTAAAGAGCCATGTTTCTTCTCACAGGGAAGCCCTAAACGAGCCTCCTGCCTTCATGGTTGTCACTGTATTATAGAGATAACCCCGCCTTCTCCCAAAAGGTATATTTTGGCAGAATTTCTCCCACACAGAAGCCAGGACTAGGAGCTCTCAGCCTCAGACAGAGTCTCAGGGCCTCCATCTTCCATTTTTTTGCTCTGTCGTCCCTTAGAGCCTTAGCCACTTCTGCATGGTCACGGCCAATTGCACACACACCTCTGCCCTAATGTATGGAGAGCTAAAGAAAGGAAGTTCGGGGTAAGGGTTTCCTTTTATGCAAGTTATACGCATCCTTTCCATTCACATTTCATTGATGAGAACCTAAGTACATGATGAACCCTAGCCACCAAACAAAAGTGGGAAATGTTGCATGTAGCTGGCAACTACGTACCCAGAAAGAAGGGAAAACCAGAGTGTACTAGGGGAAAAATCAGCAGTTTTCACCATATTATTTATATTATTTTCTTTTTTTTTTTTATTTTAAAGATTTTATTTATTTATTTGAGAGAGACAGACAGTGAGAGAGAGCATGAGCGAGGAGAAGGTCAGAGAGCGAAGCAGACTCCCCATGGAGCTGGGAGACTGATGTGGGACTCGATCCCAGGACTCCAGGATCACGCCCTGAGCCAAAGGCAGTCGTCCAACCAACTGAGCCACCCAGGCTTCCCTATTTATATTATTTTCATAGTCTATCTTTGCTTTGCTATTCTATCTTATGAGTTTCTATTTATAATGGGTTGTTTTGCTTAGTTCAATTAAATAAAAGTATTATCCATGTTCTTGCAATTCCTGTGATTAAAAATGAGCCTTTTTATCATGGGTCCCTTATCAGGCATCTCTCTAAGTTACTATCAAGTTGTATTTACTGCAACTGTAAAGAAATAAGAAAAACTTGGGATTTTCTGTCTTAAGAAATAGACAAATGGCAAAGTTAAGTTAAAGTGTAAAGCATTCTCCCCTCTATGATTATGCAAATAACTATTTGCAAACTGACTTGAAATTTAATGGTGGTAATGTGGCAAGATTTTTAAGATTCAATGTGTTAAAGTATTGGCACTTCAGCATCCCACATTGTCTCCTGGGAGGCATGCAAGTAATTGTTGCCAGTTCAGTGTGTGTGTGTGTGTGTGTTTGTGTGTACACACATATTCATCTATCAAAGTCTGTTCTACCTTGGAAACATGTGGAATAGCTCAACAAGTAATCAATAATGAAACATTACAGAAGATAATCCTTGCAAACAGATGATACATAGCTAAATTTATTGTCATCAAGTCTGTAAAATTGTATTTTAAATATTATATTTTTGTATTTTCAATTGTGGCAGACCTTTGCTGAAAAAGAAATGGAAAAGAGAAAGTAAAACACAACCCTTCAGACATCTCCAGACATTTCCATTTCCTTTGTGCCTGAGAGTTAAAACTGCCAAGTTCAGTGAATGAAACACTACCTCCAATGAATTCCCAAATGTGTCATATAAAACAAGGAAGAAAAGGCACTAAAATATTTTTATAACTCTTGCTTCAAATTTTTTCTGTGTATTAAATAAGTTGTCAACTTATTGTTGGGTTTGTTTCTTTGAGAGTCTAGAAAATCAGCAAGGGATTGTGATCGATGGGTTTTTGCTAAGCTTTTACCCCCTAAATCTCTGCAAAAGAAACTCCCCTCCTGTTCCTCTTGCCTGAACAAAGAAAGAGGTAAGTTAAGGTCCAGGAAATGAAGAGAACTTTAATAAGCTCCCTAAAACTAGAGCGCTTGTAAGCAGGGGAGGGAGAAGAGGAATATTCGAGAAATATGTAGATCAAACAGGCAACGTTTGATGATTCCTGAATAAGGAGCATGGGAGTAAGGAAGGGAGAGGAGTTTATAGGCTGGGTGACCAGGTGGATTATAGCACTTGTGTAAACAGGGGCTCTTGAAGGATGAACATATCTAATGTGCAAGTTAATACAGTTAAGTTGACTACTGGGATTCCTATAGACAACTGAATAGGAGACTGAAGACTAAAGGAGAATCAGGACCAGAGATCCAGGTTTAGATCCCTGCAAAAACCAGGGAGAACACATAGAATAGAAGTTCTAAACCCAGAGTCCTTGGAAAGATTTCAGGTTTTGTGATTTCCAAACCTGTTGTGTTAGTGTCAGAAGGTAAGTTTACAAGAATGACCAAGAAGAAATTCTTCAAGAGGCGGATGATTATATGTATGTGTACATATGTGTCTGTGTCTGTGTCTGTGTGTATGTGTGTATTTGAGCTAGACACTACAGTCTTGGCTGATGGATTTGATGTAGGGTGTGAGAGAGAAGGGTCAAGACACCATGTTTTTTGGCCCGAGCAACTTTCAGATGGATGGAGTTGTTGCATCCTGAGCTACATGAGACTCCATAAGGAACAGATTTATTGAGTGAGTGAATGAGTGAAAGAAATAAAGAATGAATGATTCATAATAGAAATGCAGCTTTTAAAACTTTATCACAGTGATTTAACTGATGATAATGTGTTTGAAAACCTTACTAGACCATTGTAATGAACAAACTAATTTACATTTAGTAGCTTCCCATTTGCATGTAAGCCATGCACTATAAAGTAGTTGACCTTGCAAGTAGGTTAAATATGCCTCCAGGAAACCCTCTTCACGATATTCATTTGCTTAACAAGCTCTTGCTTCTTAGATATTAGAAATGAAAATTTAAACTCAGACGAGGAAGACTGCCTCTCAATCTGAAGTCAGAACTAATGACTTTTTACTATTATAAAAATTTGACATCATGAGCACGTACGTGATCGAGATGAAAACCCTACAAATGTCACAGATGTGCCCCTTTGAACCAGCACAAACACCAGTTGCTTTTACTCAGTTCACTTTACAGGTACTTCCCAGATAGGTCTTTGACATATCTGAAAGAGTTTACAGTTCCTAATTTTGAGTCACATTTTGAAATAATATGTTCTGTGCCAATTTAGGAAGCCCACCATTGGCATCCACCAAAGTACAAATGGGTGTATCATTATGTTATGGGTATCATTATGAGAAATAAGGAGCTCCCAGTGAAAGACCATGTGTAACGTCTCCTTCATTCACTAAAGTCCTTACATCAGGTTTTGAGTGATCTTTGCTGTCATCTCTTCCATTTCTTTTTCCTTTGCTCTCTGAGCAATCACCAGCCTGATTTTCTCTCAGGGTTTTGAACATGGCCATGCTCAGTCCCAACTCACAACTTTGAACTTCTACTTTTGAACGGGAGTGACTCTAATGATAATTTCTCTCACTCATCTGATCTCAACTTGACAGTTATTATCGGGAAACCTTGGAAGTACCTTTGCTCCCTATACCTTGCTTCTTATGTCTAGTTCTTATAGTTGGTGTTTATTTACGTCTATGATTATCTGATTGTTCATTTCTCTCACAACAATATAGGCCCCACGAGGACAGCGTCTGTGGTTGTTTAGTTGAACATTGCTTCCATCACACCAACACAGTGTCTGTCCCTGGTGATCACTTACTAAATAGTTATTGAATAAATGTTACAGAGAATCTGTCTGAAGCCACACAGCTAACTAGTGGCAGAGCCAAGGTTTCAATCCAGGCTACTAGTCATCTAAAGAGAAATTAGGGAGAGATGAGTTTCAGTTTGATACTGTGTCTTGGAAAGGGTATGTCGAAGTCATTTATAAGTAATGATTATGGGAAGATTGTCCTTCTCAAACACACACACACACACACTCACTCACTCACAACATTCCAACACAAATTATAGCTGAGCCTATAAGATATAAATCAACTATAGAACAACTGTACGTCATTCCTGCGTTTCTCTCAATTTTATCTTTCCCCATGGCTCAAATCTACTTTCCAGCTATCTGTACATGGTTGTACCACAGGGCACTTCAAACACAGCATGCATTCTTTCATTTAGCAAATATTTATAGAGTACCCATTCATCATTAGCCCTGCTTTAGGTATTAGGAACTAGCAGTAAACAAGGTAAGTAAAGTCTCTTCTGTTTACAAAAAGGATTTTTTTTTCCTGGTGGTGAAAGTACTTAAAAATATGAGATATTATTGAATGATGAATGTTATGAGTAAAATAAAGCATAAGCCGTAAGAAAACAAGACCCATATTTTAGGTTGGATAACCACTTTTTAGCTTCTTTGAAAAATGATTTGTACTCTGGGACTGATATAGCAAGGAGCCAGCCATGCAAAAATGAGGGGAGAAGCAGCTTGTGCAAAGGCCTGAAAGCAAGGTGGAAGGAAGGTTGGAGCAGAAAGAAGGCCAAAGTGAAGGGAGCATATGAATGAGGGGGGGGGGGTGGCAGGAGCTGAGGTTGGGGAAATAAGTAGGGGTAGACAGAGACGATTTTGAATTTAACTACAGAAGGAAACTTCTTGGGTGATTTAAGCATAAGAGTAAAATAATTTTTATTTAAATTTTACAAAACTCTCTGAGGCCATTGTGTGGAGAAGGAATTATAGGAACAAGTAGGAAGCAGAGAGTGTGGCTCTCTGAAGTGTGAAGTAGTCCATGCTATAGACAATGATGGTTTGGTACTAGGTAGAGATGGAAAGGAATGGAAGATACAAAGTAACTGACTCCATCCTTCTGTCTCAGACATTTCTCCCTCATGGATTCGCCACACTGGTTATCACACTTACCCTCTACTGAAGTTGGCCAAGCTAATAATCTCAATTACCTTCCCCTTTCCTTCCTTTTCTTCTCCCTTGACCAGCAGATCAATAAATCCTACCAGATAATGACCAAAAATGGCTTTTGTAATAGTTTTTCATCTCTCTTTTAAGTGCCTGGTCTTTGGTTCTGTAATTCCTTACATGAAATTTTTAAGGTGTCTCCACTCTCTGCCTCGGATCTTAGGTCCCTTAAATCTGTTCTTCAATCTTGCCTTAAAAACTGCATCTTTCTAAACACAGTGCTTTCAAATTACTGTTATAAATAGACTTCTGATTGCTGATAATCTTTTCCCACACTTCTTTGCTAGAAACAAAGCCATTTTTTTAGCAAAAGTTTTAGCAGATACCAAATATGTAAAGGATGAGTTCTTCTTAGCAAGGATACCCCATCCCTGTCTCCATGCTTAGTACCATAGGACTACAGGGCACTGGCTGTTAACTGCCTCCCAACCCTCAGTGCTACTCACCATCTGTGGACTCAACATCTCTAAAATTCCATGTCCTTTACCCTTATTCTTTTGAAATTCATCTTCTGCCCACACATCCTTTCCTGTTCTTCTCCCTGGCTGCATGAATTAATCTTTGAAAATCTATCTCAAATATTTCATGCATTGTAGTGTTGTTTCTAATTGTAAGGAAAATAGAAGCAACCTAAATACCCACTGAGATAACTTGTTAGATTAAGGTATGTCATATCTTTTTAATGAACACTTAGAATAAATTAGAGTATGTCATATATTTTCAATGGTGTTTTTAATGAACATGCTCTACTAAGAGACATCCCTTTCTGTTGCTGAGAGGTAGTGATTTTTTTTCATAATCATCAGATTCTTTGAAAGCCAATATCCTTTTATAAAGGTTCAATGTTTTTTTCAGACTTTTCTACTCTGCAGAAGAATGAAATACGACATAGTTTCCTCTCCCAACTTTTTCCCAGGGAGCTCCTAATTTCTTGATTAAAAGCTTAATTTCATTCTCTTTTCTTACACAGTGGGTGTTATTCTTTGGCATTTATGATAAAGATTTATAATAGTAGTGAAATTTTCTAAACTAAATAGAAACAACCCCATAGGCAAGTAAATGAGTACGATTTAATTTTTTTCTATAATAAAATTCTTACTGTGTACAATATTGACACAGTCTACTTATTTTGGATTTTAAGTGTACACTTGTGATTTAGAGCCAACATTTAAATATATGCTATTTTGAATTTCTTTGTGCTACTCAATAACTTTTACTTTTTCCTAGAGTCCAAATTCTTCCAGCATTAGGAAGGAGAAAGAAATACATTTGATATATGCTCTATGCACAGATATTTATGTGTCTTGGATGCCTCTTGAGAGTAAACTAGATTAAGAGATTCTCCAAGGTCTAATATTGTTCTTCTTCAGCTGAAGAATTCACAAAATAGAATTTATATACCACAAATTAAAAGAAAAAAATGTTGATTTTCTTCACATTTTAGATTACCTTACCCTTATAAATAATGTATTTTCATTTTTGATTTATGTTTTTTCTGCTAAGGAAGTACCACCTCAAAGTTTGCAAATTACCACTGAAATATTATAGCTTTTCTTCTGGTAAGATGCTACAAAATAACTAACATTTCTGTGGAGTTTTACAAACTTGCAAAGTGTTTGTATACTTACTCTATTACTTATTCCTTGTAATTTCCAGTAAGCAAAATGACAGCTATTTCTGCTGGGATTTTTTTGTTTGTTTGTTTGGTTTGGTTTGGTTTTTGTTTTCATGTGAGAAACTGACATGACAACGTTGGATAATTTTTGCAAAGTTATATGAATAGGAAATGAGAAAGTAAGGATTTAAAGACCAGATCTGGGGCACCTGGGTGGCTCAGTTAAGCGTCTGCCTTCAGCTCAGGTCATGATTCTGGGAATGAGCCCTGCTTCAGGCTCTCTGCTCAGTGGGGAGCCTGCTTCTCCTTCTCTCTCTGCCTACTGCTCTGCCTACTTGTGTGCTCTCTCTCTGTCAAATAAAGAAAATCTTTTAAATAAATAAATAAAAGACCGGTTCTTCCTACTACTAATCCAGAGCTGTTCCTACTTGCCATTTTGAAGATGTGTGTGGTATGTGTGTATACACACCACACACACACACACACACAAACACACACACGCACGCACGGGTTTTGGTACAATTCCTCCTCTTTTGGAAATGAATATCAACACCTTTATAATCTAAGGTCTTTCTCTGATTTTCAGCAAGAATGATCTATCTGAACAAAATCTAATTATGTAGATAAAACAACATCTTGTTAATGCTTCCTAAATAACGTATGTAGAGCTATTCTATATTTTACTTATCTAGAAAATGGTTCTTTTCACCTAACAGATGCTAGCAAGAATAGGCTGCAATTAAGGTAATATTTTCATCTCTAACACTAATAAACACTGAAGTGACTCCCATTATACCTCTGGAACTGTCTCTCAGAAAGGAAACATGGTACTACCAGCACATTATAGATGTTTCTAATCGATTAACCAATTATTTTGTTACTGAATTGCTTTGTTGTTCACGTTTATCATTCTTAGCTTTCCTCATACTTTAGTGGCTTTTTAAAAATAATATTGATCATATTTTAATCAATCTTCATTCAATAGGACATCATGGAAAGCAAATTTATAAATTAAGTACATTAAAATAACAGGCATTTAGCAAGATTGCTAGTGACATTATTTTGCATTCAAAGATGAAAATTCAATAGAATATTTGGTGTGATTTAATAATCACAAACAGCAGTGTTTTGTTTTTCAATACCTACGCAGTGTGGTTTTAACCCTACTGTTTGTGAGCAATGAGCCAATTGTAAAGAAATAAATTTTATTTTTCTCTAAGTATTTATTTTTATTCTCAGAGTACATGAAGCAAAAAATAAAAGCTAAATTAAGAATAGTTTTATGACACAAATGTGTTTTAGTATGCTTCAGAAAAATCATAAAAAATCCATGTTGGTACAAATAGATTTTCTGTATCTCTGTCATTCTCTCCATCTTTCAGTTAGCCTTACGCCCTTAAATTGTATTTATAGGATATTGTCAATCCAATGTACCCAAATCTTATGACAAACGTCATGAACTACCAGTGTTTGCCAAAATGAAAACAGGCACCATCATAATAAATTGGAATAGTGGAGTGGAAAGGGAAGTGGAAATGGAGTGGAAAATTGGGGTTTGGGCCCAGGAGTACTGAATTCTGGTTGTGTTACCTTGAACAACTTATTTTATCCTTTAAGATCCAAATTTCTGTAGCCAGTTGCAAATGAAATGAAACCATGTGAGTATATGTGCTTCAAACAATTTAAAAATAGCAAACAAATGTAAGGTACCTGTGGTATAAATAATGATATGATGATGGTGATGATTCTGGTGATGACAGACAGAGTTTTTGACCCATTAAGACACTAAGACTAAAGAAGATGTAGAGGCTTTGTATACAATACGTATTCAACAAATAATGGCATTTTGAGCATGAAAATGATTTGCCATGTTTAACAGCCAGCTAACGCTGTTCAGGAATTTACACGTAGAAAGCAGGTAACAACTCAATGTTGTAAGGATAATTCCAAAATATTTCAGTTGACAGTAATCCATAAATGACCAGTTTGTATATTGACATTAGCTCCTCACAGCTGGGTAGAACTTTGCCCCTTGAAGGATATATGCCTGTAAGTGCATTTGTGTCCACATGAGAAAGTTTGATTTGAGGTAGACAACAGAGAAAGTAGGACATGAACCCTTATCCATCCTGTGAACCCCAATCCTGGCAGCATGGGAATTGGCTTTTTTTTTTCCTCTTTCTGTAGATGAAGGAAGGAATAAATGTATGTGTTCTGTGAAGTAGCAGTGCTTGCTACTCTAATTTGTCGCCTAATGATAAAGAAAGAGAATAGATGGAGAAAAGCAAATTCCTTCGTTCTTGTTTCATGGGAGTGAAATTAGATTTTATCTTAGCAAAAAGTAGAATTGCTCTGCTGACAACATAATATCAAACTAAAATTTCCATGAAATATAAGAAAGGGATTGTGCCAAAGACGCAAAGCAGTCAAGCAAGTGATAAGTGCTATCTATCTATTTATTTATGAGGGGGGAGGGGAGAGAGAGAGAGGGAGAGAGAATCTTAAGTTGGCTCCATGCCTGGTACAGAGTCCAGTGCAAGGCTTGAGCCCACAACCCTGGGATCATGACCTGAGCTAAATCAAGAGTCAAATCTTAACCCACTGAGCTACCCAGGCTCTTTTTAAAAATTGCTTTTTATTTGAATATAGTTGACACATGTTACATTAGTGTTAGGTGTACAACACAGAGGTTCAACTTACCTATCCATTCTGCTGTGCTCACCAGAAGTGTAGCTGCCATCTGTCACCATATGACCCTATTACAATACCCTTGACCTCATTCCCTATGCTGTGCCTTTTATTCCCATGACGATAAGTGCTCTTTATAAGAAAAGCGCTATGTACTTTTTTTAAAAAGCACTACATACTTTTGATAAATAAACTGTGGGTTGTGTAGTGGTTCTGGATTATAAGCTAAACAGAGTAGAGTCCTGCCAAAAGTGGGTAATGTTCCAGGAGGATGTCGAAGTGTTTCTCTCTATGGTTTTGTTGATGTTGCTTATCTGTATTTGCCACTGCCTCCCCTCCCTTGAATTTGAAAACATTCTAAGAGCAAGATCCACTTTCCTTCCCCTGTAATTTAGATTGGTGTTACATACAGGATACAGACTCTGTAATTGTTATTGACCAGCTCTTCATTAGTATGCTCTTGAATTTTGAAGTCAGTTCTTAAAACTGTCAAAATTTCAATGACTTTTATAATCACAAAGACCTTTACTTCTTGTCAGCAGAGCAGACCATAGAAATTCTCTCCCCAGGTAGAGGATAGAATAATATTTTTCCTTCTGAAATGCTGTTGGGCTTTCAAGGAGGAGGTAAGAACTACTCTTCCAAAGAAGGAAAGGGGATGAAGAATAAAACAAAAAAAGAAAGAAAAGGAGGAAAGAAAGGAAACTCTGAACTGGACTTTGGGATTCTGCATGACAAGTCACCTGTAGGAGCAGGGTTATCCTGAGCTTGGAGCCCCTTAGCATCCTTGCTTCTGGTTAATGAATTTGTGCCCGCACCAGTGCGGTGAAACAGGGCTTATAATTGAATTTGGACCTTCAAGGTGGAATGTGGTGGTTTTTGGTTGGTCACATTGTCTTTTTGTAGGTGCACATCCTCTCTGGAGAAAAGCATGCCCCCAATTCAGGCTTTCTGGATTCCTCAGATTAAGACCAAACAATTAACTAGTTATAGAAAACAAAAAGGAAGTAACCACCATGACCTTCAAAGACTACAGATACTGAAATGTCAGAAACAGAATACAGAATAGCTCTGTATGACATAGTTAAGAAATAGTAGAGTGGTCTTGAATTCTTGAAATCAAAGCTCAAAGGTTAGATTGAATAACAGGTTAATGACAAATGAGAATATTAATGAAATTGATACATGCGAGCAAATTACCTAGAATGCCATGTGGAAAAGAAAAATGAGGAATATGAAGGAGAAGTTAAGAAAATTGGAGAATACAATGAGAATAGGTTTTTCTATTCAGAACCCAGACATTGAGAACAGAATAGTGAATATCCCAGAACTTTCTCAGATGATATAATATATCCCAGATTGAATAATAAATAGAAATCTGTACGCAGGCTCAGCATTGTATATTATAGGGAACCAGAGGCAAGATTATAACCTAAAAGCAACCAGAAAGAAAACTTACATATGAAGGAATGCTAATTTAAACAAGAACACATAAAATTAACACAACCCTAAAAGACACAAGATAATGAAATAATCTCCTTACAATGTTAAAAGAAGGGGCACCTGGGTGGTTCAGATGGTTAAGCATCTGCCTTCAGCTCAGGTCATTGTCCCGGGGTCTTGTGCAATCCAGCCCCACATCGGGTTCCTGTGCAAGGTGGTGTGTGCTTTTCCTTCTCCCCTCTATACTCCCCTCCTGCTCTATCTCTTGCTGTCAAATAAATAAATAAAATCTTAAAAAAAAAAGATGTTAAAAGAAAATTTCTGTAATACTCTCAGCATTTGAGAATATTTTTCAACAATGTCAGAAGACACATTATATAATCAAAAATGGAAAAATATTACCATCAATAATCTTTTACTAAAGAAACATTTTCTAAAAGCTTCTGCTTTAGGAAGAATAGAAGTTCCAAAAGGAGAAGCTAAGATACAAGAAGGAGCGGCAAACATGGATATAAGTCTGAATGAATGAATGTTATATAATCTAATGACTGATGATTTTTGTGTGTTTCATGTTGGGGCCTAGGATGATGCGGCATCTTATTGACCTATCCCCACTTGACTTTGGCCAAAGATATATGGCAGAAGGGAAATTTTTCCCTAGGTGTCTGGGACTTTTTTTTGGCTTATGCCAGTGGGGGAGCCCAACAGAGGCATGGTATTACATTTCAAATTTAATATCTAAACACATAGAATATAGTAACATATTACGTAAGTAAAGATGCATAATAATAAGCAATGAAATTTGTGCTTGTGAACATCATGGAGCACTCCTTGGAACTCTGAAACTAACAATCACCAATAACTTCCATCTACCTCCGTGCTTCTTCCCTATCTCATCCCCTTGTCTCTCCCCACAAGAGATAATCACTATTTGAATCACCACACTGAATGCTGAAGTTAGTTTGTAACTATAAAATAATACTGCTGGTTATCATGTTAAATCCATGGTTCTTTTAATTTACTTAACATAAACATTTATTTTTCATCTATTAAATGCTATTGAGTTTGACACCAAATAAAAATGTGATCAGTATTGCTTTTAGCTAGCTGTGGAAGTGCAAGGAAAAATAAGATGATAAAACGTGAACTGCAAAGCACCTAGAACAATCTAATAACAAAATTAAGAAATGTGTTAATTATTAGAAACATCTTGGGACATGTTTTGGTGCCTTGCTTGCTTTCTTGGTGAAACTTCCAGAGTCTTTTTTTTTTTCCAATTTATTTATTTTCAGAAAAACAGTATTCATTATTTTTTCACCACACCCAGTGCTCCATGCAAGTTGTGCCCTCTATAATACCCACCACCTGGTACCCCAACCGCCCAACCCCCCGCCACTTCAAACACCTCAGATTGTTTTTCAGAGTCCATAGTCTCTCATGGTTCACCTCCCCTTCCAATTTACCCAAAAGCACATACCCTCCCCAATGTCCATAACCCTCCCCCCCTTCTCCCAACCCCCCTCCCCCCAGCAACCCACAGTTTGTTTCGTGAGATTAAGAGTCACTTATGGTTTGTCTCCTTCCCTATCCCATCTCGTTTCATGGATTCTTCTCCTACCCACTTAAGCCCCCATGTTGCATCACCACTTCCTCATATCAGGGAGATCATATGATAGTTGTCTTTCTCCGCTTGACTTATTTCACTAAGCATGATACGCTGTAGTTCCATCCATGTTGTCGCAAATGGCAAGATTTCGTTTCTTTTGATGGCTGCATAGTATTCCATTGTGTATATATACCACATCTTCTTGATCCATTCATCTGTTGATGGACATCTAGGTTCTTTCCATAGTTTGGCTATTGTGGACATTGCTGCTATAAACATTCGGGTGCACGTGCCCCTTTGGATCACTACGTTTGTATCTTTAGGGTAAATTCCCAGTAGTGCAATTGCTGGGTCATAGGGCAGTTCTATTTTCAACATTTTGAGGAACCTCCATGGTGTTTTCCAGAGTGGTTGCACCAGCTTGCATTCCCACCAACAGTGTAGGAGGGTTCCCCTTTCTCCGCATCCTCGCCAGCATCTGTCATTTCCTGACTTGTTGATTTTAGCCATTCTGACTGGTGTGAGGTGATATCTCATTGTGGTTTTGATTTGTATTTCCCTGATGCCGAGTGATATGGAGCACTTTCTCATGTGTCTGTTGGCCATCTGGATGTCTTCTTTGCAGAAACGTCTGTTCATGTCCTCTGCCCATTTCTTGATTGGATTATTTGTTCCTTGGGTGTTGAGTTTGCTAAGTTCTTTATAGATTTTGGACACTAGTCCTTTATCTGATATGTCGTTTGCAAATATCTTCTCCCATTCTGTCAGTTGTCTTTTGGTTTTGTTAACTGTTTCCTTCGCTGTGCAAAAGCTTTTGATTTTGATGAAATCCCAAAAGTTCATTTTTGCCTTTGCTTCCCTTGCCTTTGGTGATGTTCCTAGGAAGATGTTGCTGCGGCTGAGGTCGAAGAGGTTGCTGCCTGTGTTCTCCTCAAGGATTTTGATGGATTCCTTTCTCACATTGAGGTCCTTAATCCATTTTGAATCTATTTTTGTGTGTGGTGTAAGGAAATGGTCCAATTTCATTTTTCTGCATGTGGCTGTCCAATTTTCCCAACACCATTTATTGAAGAGGCTGTCTTTTTTCCATTGGACATTCTTTCCTGCTTTGTCGAAGATTAGTTGACCATAGAGTTGAGGGTCTATTTCTGGGCTCTCTATTCTGTTCCATTGGTCTATGTGTCTGTTTTTGTGCCAGTACCATGCTGTCTTGATCCAGAGTCTTAAATAATAGCTACATTAATGCATAAAGTTGTTAACAAGTGGAGAATATCTTTCAGCTTTCTTGTTTTATTTTTTCCTCTCTTTCCCTGTGTTCCTCTGTTTTTTTCTTAAATTCCACATATCAGTGAGATCATATGATAATTCTGTTTCTCTGATTGAGTTATTTCATTTAGCGCAATATCCTCTGGTTCCACCCATGTCATTGCAAATGGCAAGATTTTATTTTTTATGGCTATGTAATATTCCATTGTATGTATATCCCACACCTTATTTATCCATATCTTTAAGAAACCTAACTTTACTAAAACAGTTATCCTAACTAAAGCCTATTTTCACTAATATTTGTTTAAAAAAGCTGTTGTATTGTTTTCTCCTTGCTCTAGTCAAGATCATCTTAATCACCCCAGAAGACCCAGTTCTCACAGGTCGTCCACCGTGCCTAGAATCTAATCCCCATAAAACTCCCATGTATCCCTCTTTTGCCCGCATCACCTATCACTTTACAAGTCATGAAATAGTTTACCAACTTTGGTCTCCTAAGGGAGCTCTCTTGCCTGGTTGCTGTTTTCTATAACTCAGCGATTTCATTCAAACATCCCACAACCTGAGTACCACCTCCAGCTGTGGCACAAACATCCCAAATGCTTCAGCCCATAGCCAGGATCTACAATCCATTAAATCACCAGTGTTTCAATGTCCTTGACCACCTTATGCCTCACATACCTTCTTATTTAAATAAACTCCAAGATCAGTCATAGTAATCATTCCTTTGCTTCTTTTTGTGTCATCATACTTGACCAAATCGACACCTGGCTACATCCCTCTCTGCCTGCTTCTTGAAGCTAAACATAGCTAGAGAAAAACACAACTCACTATAAAGTTCAGTATCACTGGCCTCAAGTGAGCCTTCAGTGCTGGGTGACAGTCATGTTATTATCTAGTCCATTCTGTCTTGATAGTTTTCTAGATAACTTCGTATTCTACTCTCGCATCTAAGATTTCCAACATCTTTTTCCTCATCATCCCACTCCACTGACAGCTTTGCATCGTTTTTCATCGAGAACGCAGAAGTAATCAGAACTTTCACAAACCTCCATCCCCCCATCTAACCATCCATTTGCATTTGTGCCTTTAAGTGATACCTTTCTTCCTACTGTTATAAACAATCTCTACTTCTAGCTTAAATCAGCCTCTTCATTTCTTCACTAGATGCCTCTGTCCTTAACTATCGAAGGACAAGAGTCCTACAGTTACTTGCCTCTCTGTCACTCTCCCTGTCTTTCACTGTCTCTCCTGTATTAAAAAATTTCTCCTTTCTACTGAAATATCCCATCAGCATTTAAACATGATGTTATCTCTCCCCAAATTGAAAAACAAAAAGCCTCTCAAACCAATTTATGCCTCTACCTACCACTCCATTTTCCTCCTTCCCTTTATAGTGTAACTTTCCATTTTCATTTGGACCTGCTCCAGGCAGGCTTTTTCTCCAATGATGTCACCAAAGCTGTTCTTGTCAAAGTTACTGGAACAGCACTCAACAACATTAAATCCATTTGTTCTCAGTTCTAATTTTACTTGTCCTATCAGTAGCATTTGACACAGATGATTACTCATTCCTCCTTGAAACACTTTCTTCACTTGGTTTCCAGATTCTTAGCTCTGGTTCCTCTTAACCTTCATCCCCCTGGCTTGTTCTTTCCCAGCCATCCAATCTCTTGACCTTGATTTTTTTTTTCTTTTTTCTTGTATCATCACTTTCTCAGAATCATCACTTTCTCAGAATCTCATCCCCTCTCATGGCTTTAAATAGCATTGATGTACTGATGGCTCCCAAATTTAAATCTCCAGCTGAGATCTCTTCTTCAGACTCCAGACTAATCTACCCAGTGTTTACTTAGTATCCGTACTTGGAGAGATTCCCCCCACCCAAGCTACTAGTTCAGAATTGAACTCATGATCTTCTTCCCATGCCTTCTTGTCCCATGGTCTTTCCAGCAAATTGTTTCATTCTTCATTCAACAGCAAATTGTTTCATTCTTCTAATTGCACAGGCCAACTTCCACTGCTGCTATCCTTGTCAAAGACCTCGACATCACTGTTGATCTATAATACTGCAGTCAACTCCTTCATTAGTCTGCTTTCAAAATAGCATTCAAAGCTTGGCAGACCATGTCACTTCTTGTGCTGTTTACTCCCTTGCCTTCCTTAGTTCTACACTCAAATGCTGTCTTCTCTCAAGATCTTTAGAGATCTTCTTATTTAATATTGTATATGAGCGTTCAGCCAGCTTTTGTTGCACTGGACCAGGCGGTAAATAGTTTAGGTTTTGTGGCTCTACATCTCTGTTGCAGCTACTCGGTTGTGCTTTTGTAGCATGAAAGCAGCTGTAGACCATATGTACATGATTAAATGTGACTATTTTCCATTAAAACTTTATTTATGAGCATTGATATTAGAGTTTTATATAATTTTCATGTGCTGTGATGTATTATTCTTCCTCTTGAGTGAAAGGGCTGGGCTGGATATGACTTCCAGGCTATGGTTTGTTGACCAGTCTCCTTCCATACCTTTCTTCAACCTTGTACTTGCTGTATTTTTTATACTTTCATGTATCACAATATAATATACTATATATTTTGCTTATATTTTTGTGTTTATTATCTGTGTTTTAAAATAAGATATAAGCTCCGTGAGGCCAGGATTTTTAACTGTTTTGTGTACTGCTGAATTCCCAAAGTAGGTGCTCAAAAATTAGATTTTGAATGAATGAAAAAAATATATTTTAAAAAGAAATGAAGTTGGCTATAAGGGATGAGATATTTTAAGAACTCAGTTATTTTAGAAGTTATAGTTTCAAGGATTCTAAGATAGCATTTTAACCATATGCAGCTTGCAAAAGGTCCATTCATGACTTTCTCATTAAATTCTTCATTGTTATTTCTTTGTTAAAAATAATTTTTTCATCTCCCTTAAGTCCCATTTATTTAGTAAGAGATAGCTTCATACATCCATTCTCTTTTCATGGGATGGCCATACATACTTTCTGGCTTCCCATTGTTCCCCAGGTTCTGGAATTAAACAGACCTATAGATTAGCCAAAGGTACTCCTGCTGCTCTGTTGGAGGCTGATTTTCCACATGGCTGCTATAAATGATCATATTCCATAGCATCCTGGACTCAATTTCCTAAGAATATTGACTTTACAATTACCATTTCATTCCTTCTTCTCTCAGATGAACCAAAGAAGTTAACAAAGTTCTTCAACTTCTGTCTTTGACTGAAGTAAATAAAAGTGTTAAATTATAGGCATTAGAGCATAGCTTAATTTCTGTGAGCCATTTCAAGATACTGAAATTGGATTTAATTACTATATGTAATGGACATTAAACATTTATGAGATAAATGGCTTACAACTTAATTAGTTAGCTAAGTATTAATAAGATAATTTGTTTTAAGAATAACTAACATGTAATAACAGAATAAGATCTTGCTTCTGGTTTCTTATATGGAAGAATTAAAAAGCTGTGCCTTTCTTGTACTTCTAGAAAAGACCTTTATGTTTTACTTGTTCAACATGAATCCTTGGTAGAAGAGATATGTGGCTAAGTTCTTCTGTAGTTAAATATCAGATCACTATTCAAGGTTGTTGTATTACCAATGCAAAATGATGTTTTTTTTTTGAGGAGGTAAAAATGTATTACTGTGTGATTTTTATAAATATAGTTGGCATGTATCACATAATCATTTTGGTTCCCTAGCTCAGTATGGAAGATAAGTCTAAAAGAAGTCAGAGTTAGCATATGAGTATCAGTCATTGGGTTCAAAATATTTTATCTTGTTCTTCCTTCTTCAAGTCTCATTTGAGTTATTATTTGTGGCATAAGAATAAATAAGTATCCAGTAAATATATCTGAGGCCAGCAATTGGTTGGACTCTGGATCGGTGTGATTGCTTTATTGACTGCTTGTTATTTGCTTGGTTCTTTGTTTTATGTTAACTGAATAGACCAAGGAAGGGAGGCAAGAAAGTAAGGGTGTATCATTTTAAAAAATAGAGTTTCTCAGAGAAAAGAGAAGACATTGGTAGAGTAGGTAAAGGCGATACAAAATCATATCATATACAATTTAGGAAGCTATTATGCCAAAAAAATGTCATCAAGCCCACCTTTAAAACCATCTTGAAGATATAAAAATGTGCTAACTGTACAGGCTTGAAATTAGATGATTGATACAGTCTGAATGTAGCAATTTTGGGTATGAACATTTCAAAAATAAAGGCAAAAGTTGTGTTGAATGTGGGGATCTTAAGGGTACTATGTGAGGTTATACTGTGTGAGAGGCAGAAGTTCTGCCACTCAACCTGTCTTGATTTGCCATGAATTTAGATACACACATGCCATGTTTATTTTTACATTTTCAGCAAGTGTGACACTTTGGCAAGTGTATTGGCTTGGAGTCAGCATGGTTTCACCTTGATTGGTGTCCTGATGGAATATTTTTTGAAATGATGTGTGAAGACCTTGCATCACTATTTTTCCAAGCATGTATCAACAAAGTCTTGGTCCTATAAAAGTGCAAATAGAATGCCAGGCATCAGGCAGTGTGTTTACATTTTATTTTTAGTCCCTGGAAAGATTTATAGTTTCTGTAGGGATTGCTTTACCCCTGCTTGTTATGTTTGATCTGGTCATCCTAACTGAGAGTGTTAACAAAACTTTCCACTTGCTGTGTGTGTGAAGCTTATGGTCACTTCTCTTTGTGAAACAGATTTCTTCATATTCATTCTGTGGGTGGACAGTTGCTCCCTTCTAATGTCAGGTTGAAATGTGATTGATCTGAATGAAACTGTCACCCTTGAATGAATCCTGCTTATCTGCTTTGTCAAAGGAAAAACATGTCTTACTCATCTTTAAAGCATGTATGCCTGCTCTAAATTTCATTTAATCTACTGTTTTGAGGTCTCTGACATGCTCATTTCCATGTTTTTTTTTTAATGATTATTTTCAATAAGCCTGTTCAGGAATTTGTCATTTCAACAATATGCAGAGGGGAATCTTTCAGTTGACTTCCATCTGATCACATCTATTGATTGACAAACATAGAAGTCAGTTGGAGAAGTGATACACACATAGGTTTAAAACATTTTCCTGAATTTGATTGTCATGGCATCTGTTGAATCTTTACCCCAGTTGTAACTTGGATTTTGTCAATGTAGTATGTCCCTTCTTTGTATTTAAATTCAATTAGCTAACATACAGAACATCACTAGTTTCAGATGTAGAGTTCAGTAATTCATCAGTTGCATGTAACACCTGGTGCCCATCAACTTCTTAAACTCAACACCCAATGTAGTATGTCTGTAGCTCTTGCTGCATTGTGTGTGTGTGTGTTTTTTTTTAAATCAGATGAAAAAAAAAATCAGATGATCTATTTGCGTGACAAAAAAAGCCAGTCCCTCCAAAAAAAAGAAAAAAGGAAAAAAAAAAAATGTTTTTCTCGGCCTTTCTCTCCCATGACAATTAAGTTCTTAAGTATTGTAAACTCAAATCTCAACTTCCAGCGTATCTCTGAGATACATTTTAATAACAACATAATTACCCCAGGGACATGTTTCAACTCCTTGGAATGAGCATCATTTTATTAGATATATTCAAACTCATGCTTCACACATACGCATGTGGATGGCCCACACAGCTGGAAATCTTTCTGCGTAATACCGTTATGATTGAGAAAGCATGCACGTGTTCTTCCCTCCCCTTCATACCAAAAAGAAGCGAATCAAGTGTAGAGTGAATTATGTTGCTTAAATCACATTTGGAAACAGACAAGGAATTTGGTTCAAAGAAAAGGAAAAGAAGATGTTGTAGGTTTTCGTAGCAGATATCCGCATTTTTAAGAGCAAAGACAGCTCTTGGTGTTTTTCAGATAGATTTTGCCTGTGGTGTAGATTCTTTCCCAGATTTCATTCCTTTAAGGTTTTTAACCTTCATAAATTCTACTTATTTTCGTTCTTCTAATCTGCATGCAGTTTAAGTCATATGTTTTCTCACTTACATAGAACTTTTATTTATAGTTTTACTTCAAATGATGAACTACGTGCTTATCGCCAATCAAGATAAATAGCATACTGATTGCCTTTTATAAAAGCCATGAGTGACACTTAGGTGGCCTGAAATCCAAGCTTCCCATTTGGATCATGTAAGAGATGTTCTTAGGAAACTAAGGACATCAGGAAAACCTGTCTTTGAAATAGAATAATCTCCAGTGAAGAATAATTTCTGAGTTACAGTCTTAATTTAGTATGTGCACTTTAAATTCTGTTAGCAGTAACTACCACCTTTGAAATGACTCTGTTACAATCACTGTTTGCTATCCCCCAAACCACAGCTTTTGGCATTTTGATTGCCATAGAAATGAATAGCACTCCACATTGTGGCAATCACACCCATCATAAAAGTTAAATGAACATTCTTGCAACACCCGCTGGGATGGGGCAGATGTAGGAGGGAAGGATTGAGCACACAGGATAAAATGTGTCACTGAGATACTGAAACTAGTCCCTTAATACAGCGTTGTGTCTTGCTTGTCACCTGTACCTCTTTTATTTTATTCAAAGCTATTTCAAAAACGCAAATACTGTGTTGAAACTGAGAATCACAATGAATCATTTCTATTATCTGTCAGAGTTTGCCTTGCCATTGATAAATCCCCCATGTTGTTTTCCCTTGCTATGTGTACAGTTTGGTAAATCTTTTTGCAGAGATACTTTATTCAAAATATGATTATAGTCAAACTATGACTACAAAGAACTGTCATTTCTGAACTGAGACTACAGCAGTACATGTGGATTTTTTGTCTTATCACAGAATTTTGTAGCAGATCTTTTAGTTTACTGTATCAGTATTTCATTCTTTAATATGATTTTTTTGGCCCATTTTGATTTGGTCTCAAAAAGGTTACAGCATGGCTCTCACTATTGACATCTTAATCTCCGAACTAATTGAAATACAGACTCTTCTCTGTTAGGGCTTCTGTCCATTGTTGGCTCTGTTCTCAGCAGTTTGCTGAAAACACTTCTAAAAAGTAACAAGTTGATTTTGACGTGACAACCAATTTCAAAAGTTTGTATGCCATTCTCATTTTGAAAGAATCAAAGACTAGAAGCAACCTGACAATTCGTCTTGTCTAATAGCCTCAGAGCCATAAGGAAGTAATCTCCCCTCTCTCTCCTCCACAGCTCACCCTTCTAGACATCTCTGATTCCTCTCTGTAGAAGAAAAATTTGTATCCATGCTCTGGACTATAAACATCTTGAGGGCAGTGAATCCATCTGTGAAGTCTCCTGTAGTGCTTAGAACAATGAATGGATAACAGTTACACGGATCTCATAAATTTGAGGGGCATAAACAGTTTGTGATAAATGCCAAATGTGCAGTTAAAGTTAGCTAAGACTGTATACAGACTAAAAAAATACTGTTCTTGTTTGGCACTTTTCTAGAGTGTCTGACAGCAACCTTGACATACAGTAGGAGCTTAATAAATGTTTATTAAGTTACTTTGAGATCAGGCTAGAATTCACCTCTTCTAGGTCAGCTCTTTCTGCTAAATCAAATTTTTTTTTCTTCTTTCAACAGGCATTCATTGAGAATTTCTTTCATATGGCAGAGCCTGGCACTAGCATTATAAAGACAGTTAAAATAAATTCACTGTCTGTTTCACTCTCCAGCAAAGAAGACAGATGCTTTTAACAAGTAGATATAATTCATTGTAGTAAGTGTTGTAATTAATGTATGTAGACAGTACTATGGGAACATAGAGAAGTAAGGTATGAATAAGATATTGTTAAACTCTTTTTTTTTTTTTAAATGAGAAGTTGGCTGGAAAGAAAATGGAAGAAGGGCTTTGTCAGAGAAGCAGTCTGATAAAAAAAAATGATGCTCAAAATTGCACATGGCAGAAATAGATGTTTCACATGGCTCACTCAGTGGGTATATTGAGGGCTTTTTTGGGTGCCATGTAGTAATCGGTTTCTTGGCACTGAGCTGAAGAGTGTGAATTCTTTGCTGTAGGCACAGGTTGACCCTCTGAAACCCCACTTGTGTTTAAAAAAGACAAATGGTTTCGTGGGAGATAGATTGGGGCAAAGCAAGAATTGAAGATGGAAGGACAAAAGGAGACTGACAGAATTTAGGAACAGATGATATATAGGAGACAGTGGCATTAAAAATGGAGGGTGATAAAGAGAGGGAGAATACGAAGCATACTGTTTGCTTTAAATTTTCTTGTCCCTAAGAAAAATAACTAATAAGGAAGCCAGCAAGAACATAAAGACAGAAACAGGCCACAAAGAAAAGTCAGTTCTGTGTGGGGCTAACTAGGAGCTGCCAGCCTTCACCCACATGTCGTCGTCCAAGATTCCCCAGCATTGCTACGAGACATCATTGTGGATCCTGTGGCTCTTCTCTAGTGCCCAGATTTCTGTCCTCTTCCCACCCACATTGAAAGTGTACCTCTATCGAGGATTTTCCATTTTGTGCATAACAGATTTTTCGTCTTAGAAACAGCACTTATCCGATTAGCCGTCTTGGGAAAGTGACTGACCAGGAAAACACTAGACCAGACAGTCCTATCTGGGGCTGTTTTGAGGTGGTGGGAGCTCTGTGTAATTCCCTTATTTTCAAATACCACCGTGTAGGCGCCAACCCATACTGCTCCAGGAAATTCAATTGGGTAAGCAATTTCAACTGTATGGCTACAGCTGAATGATAGAAGGTAGCCTTTGTTAAGTTATTCACTAACTATTTGAAAAACAATGAGAATCCATTTAAAACTTCAGCCTGGGTAAATTCAGTCTAATTGTTAAAGACCAGGTGGACAATGAAAAGAAAAAGGGAAAAGCTAATAAACACAAAAATGTTATTGGCCTTTGTAGTAATCAGGGAAAAGAAGTCAGACACAGAATAAGATACTATTTTACCATTTTAAATTTGCAAAAATTAAAGGGTCAGACAATGTCAAGTATCATTAAGGATGACGGAATAAAAGAACCCCTGTTACATGTTGATGCTTGCACATTTGTTAACAACCACACTGAAGAAGAACTTGGTAACATCTGCCAAAGATGCAGATCCTCTGTGATCCAGAAGGTCCAATCTTCAAAACTCTCCCAATAAGTATGTATAGAGATAGCCACAAGAATATGGGTGGCAGTCTTCTTTTAAAGAATTTCTAAGTTCATCCTTAAGAGAATGGGTAGTCATTCAATGGAATGAATGAACTGAACCTTACATATATGAACATGGATAAATCTGAAAAACAAAACGATGAGCAAAAAATCCAGGTTTCTTAAGTGTGCTTGGTGGGATGACATCTCATGATGGATGATGACAAATTTATGAAATCAAAACTTATAGAAGATTGTCCATTTATTATGCGTACAAAAAATATAAGTGTGAAATGTATTGGAATGATAACCAACTTCAGGAATGGTGGTTTTCTTGAGAGAATGGGGGTGAGTTCAGTAGTATGATAGCAAGAGATATTTGAGGGTTTATGTTGTCTTTATAAAGCTTCATTTGTTAGGCAAGTACCGCTTTTCTTGTACTCTCTGAAGCTTTTGTTTGGATACCTATAATACTTATAGTAATAACCCTGCACATGGTTTTACTCATGTGTTCATTCATTAATTTAATCTGTCACCTGTTAATCTGTTCAACTACCCATTCACTTGTTATTCTTCTTTCTTAAAATAATTTTATTTAAATAATCCAAGAAATGGTGATTAGGGCTTAAAACAAGTAGGGAGAGAGGGACCAAGAAGAATTAGAAGACAAATTAAAGGGAGATGATTGGGTAAAGTCAAGATTTAACAATTGGATGTACATATATATGTGTATATAAAGAAAGGCAAGAAACCAAGGATAATTTATTCAGGTTTCTAGTTTGACATTGACTGTTAAGCATGCCAGTGAGACAGAGGAGGAGGAATGATATTGGAGCAGAGCGGGAATAAGTTATCAAAACTTTGATACTTTTTCTTCATAAGACTGACTGATAATCTTTAATTCAGTAATTACTTACTAAATATCTACGTGCACAAGGCACAGTAAATAGAAAGAAATCCTTTAAATTTATGTGTAAATACTCTTTTTCATGAATATGGGTTTTTTTTTTAAGTTTATACCATTACTTTTTAAGCATCGTGGTACAGTTCCTGCAGTGTCAATAGATTCAGTTGGGTAAGCAATTTCAACTGAATGAATACTGTTGAATGATAGTTTGTAGCCTTCGTTAAGCTAGTAACTATTTGAAAAAGAGAATCCATTAAGAACAGCTTGGAAAAGTCATTTTTAAGTTTTCAAATTATATTCAAAAGTTAAAGGTGGTTATCTTGAAAACATCCCCCAAATTTAGTGTATTAATTAGTAGCTGGATAAGGCTAACCTCAGAAATTCCTCCTCAAAAGTTATCTAGTTCATATAACAGTAAATACACGACTCTATGGATGAATTCAGCAACACTCTAAATGGGAATAAGCAGATTTATAAAATTAGAAATATGGGTCAAATATTTCTATCTTCATCTTTTTCAAAGCTTCTGTTGCCTATTGATTTACCCTCGCCAAAGGGAAGTGGTTCACAGGCACTGATGGGATAAGAAGACCCAATTGTTGGGGTGCCTGGGTGGCTCAGTAGGTTAAAGCCTCTGCCTTTGGCTCAGGTCATGATCCCAGGGTCCCGGGATCAAGCCCCGCATCAGGTTCTCTGCTCAGTGGGGAGCCTGATTCCCTCCACCCCCCCTGCCTCTCTGCCTAATTGTGATTTCTGTCTGTCAAATAAATAAATAAAATCTTTAAAAACAAACAAACAAAAAAAAGAAGACCCAATTGTAGTATAGATTTCCAACTCCTGCCTCATCAGACCATCTCAACTAAGCTCTTTTCCATTTTTTAGGTTCTACCCAAATTCTCTCTTCAAAGTTCTACTTTTTAGTCCTGTTCTCAGTGAAAACATGAGTGCCCAATCCTAATTGCCCATATGGTTTTACTATTCCTCCTCCATAGATATGTCTCCAAGACTACTTAATAGGTAAAGTTCAGGGAAATAACTTTGTTTTCTAATCCCATGTGCTTGGGATAGCTTATGAGCTCACCTGAATTCCTTGGGTGGTGTTAGACTAGAATCAGACCTGCATAATCTTGCCTTTGCTCTACCCCACCCCATTATACACCTATTACTTGAATTTTGCTTATTTCCTCTAATGTTGGAGAAATAAGCCAAAGACCACAGTCAAGTAACCATAAAGTCACAATTCCCCAGAGACTTGAAAAAGCCGTCATCTGCTGCCTTGGTATGGCTACCAGTCAGCCCTTTTGATCTAAAGCATCTGTCTTTTTCAAGGAAATAAGAAAGGTCTGGTTCTCCTTTCTAGTCTGTGAAGTGGGAGGCAGTATCATTTGTTGTACGGAGCCACAAGCTCCATTTTACTGGGTTGCAAGCTTGCTGACTGCTGCATGTTAACATGCTGAAAATTTCATCAGCTGTCTTTAATAAAAGATGTGTGTGAGGGAAGACATCAGCCGTTGTGGTTGGGTTTCTGTTCCTCAGCCCATGAGTCACAGCAGACAGAGAGAAACGACGCCAGTGTGTTATCAGACAGTCAGTCACCTGGACCTCTTGCCTTTCAGTTATGTGGCTACAGAGTCTTTAATTCTGTTCACAAACTTATACATGCTCCTATTTGGTTATCAAAAGGCTTTTTATGCCCCCTCCTGTCTATTACTATTTAGTCACTTACAGCTTCTGTTAATAAAGTTTCACTTGAACATTTACTACTTTAAATAATGGCATGACCAAAAGAATTCATTTCATGGAAGAAAAGACATTTGATCTGGTATTTTTTGTTTTGTAAGTGACTTCATTCTCCCATATGAAACTCGTAAGTTGGACAGTAACACGACTTAAGATCAGGAAATAACCTCTACAACACTGCTTCTCAAAGTGTGATGAGTATACAAAACACCTGGGGAACTTTTTAAAGTTCAGATTCTGATTTGCTAGTTGGTACCTGAAATTCTGCATTTCTGCCAAACTCCCAGGGGATGCTGAGGCTTCTCCCTGAACTAGAGGCAAGACTAGAAGACCTACAGGCATTCAGTCCCTTGGGCATCCAGTAAGCTACTGCTGGTCACTGCTGGAATGCCTTGTCTTCGAATAAAGAAAACAACCATATAACAAAAAGTAACCTATATCTAGTTTTATTTGTAAATTTTTAACAAACACATGAAACTGTTTATGTCAAAATTACTGTTGACACTTCCAAGCTGTTATCTAAGGCAGTGGAACCTGTCACTTGGATCACGTTTGGGCATACATGCAGTTTCCCTCAGTTTCCACTCACTCAAGCAAGAAGCTATCGTGATGTTTCATTTTATTTTTTTAAGATTTTATTTATTTATTTATTTGTCAGAGAGAAAGAGAACACAAGGAGGGCAAGCAGCAGGCAGAGGGAGAAGTAGGCTCCCTGACAAGCAGGGATCCCCATGCAGCGCTTAGCCTCAGGACTCTGAGATCAGGACTGGATCCGAAGGCAGATGCTTAATTGTCTAAGCCACTCAGGTGTCCCTATAGTGATATTTTTTAAAGTATTGGATAATGATAGGTGTTTGTAGGTTTTTAAAATAAAAATCTTTTTTATTCTAGTAAGATAGATATATTCAGACCAAAATGTTATTACCTAAACATAGAAATCACTAGCTGCTTAAAAATATTATGTTCTTAAATGTATACATTTTTAGTTTACTTGGCTTTTTACTCTTTAAGGAGCACAGTGAGTTTATGTAAACTTTTATGGGCTCTGATTAACTTCCTAATGTCAATTTTTTATTATTTTTTTAATGAATAACATGCTAGGGTGGATAATGCAAAATTGAAGTTATTCCAAAAATGCTATTATAATTTGCATTCAGAACTCATTTTGATGACAAACTTCCTAATTGTGCTTTTTCTAGAATGATATTCAGCTTTCCCTTTTCATCATTTGATGGTAGGGAGGTGTCTTCAAAGTGTTCCAGGGACAGACGAACCCGGGATGTGAGTTAGTAACAATAGTAAAGCCTGTTTCTGTGGTTGGGCCTTCTTCACCACGTGTATTCACATCTCTCCCTTCCAGCTTTAGCCTGAGAAAGGCCACGGAGCTGGGAAGGGTGGTAGAGCCAGGCCACAGATCCAGAGCATTGGCTTTCCGTGGTCACTGGCAGGAGTTTCTGCTTTGTGTTTTTGAGATGATAGGGAGACAGAGGAGAAGAGAGAAGAGCCCATAATATTGTATTCTCATGTAATCTCAGCAGCAATTCTGCAAAGCGAGTACTGTTATCATCCCGTTTCTGGAAGAAACTGAGGTCTCGAGTGATCACTCAACTTGTCTGAATGCACACGGCAGAACTGGCACTGGAAGCTAGGCATTGTGACTCTGTGACTTTTGAGTGTTTTTAATAATCCCTTGAATTGTAATTATAGTGAGGCATGGATACTTCGATAACAAAAGTGATTCAAGAAATAATGACTACCCCACAGAGCCATCTGGTTTCTCTCAGCCCCCGTCCCTGGGTCCCTTCTATTTCTGGTTAGCCAGGAATGGTCTCCAACTGGAGTCCTCCCTCCCCGTATCCTCTCTTCCCACTCAGGATAGCGGAAGTCTAAACATTTTATCTACTTAGCATCTCTAGTAATTCAGACTGTGAACACACTTTGTCATTAGTGTAGTATCTGTTTACTGATAGTTGTGCTAAGCTCTGTGAGGGAACATAATTGAGAAATATGTCTAGGCATCAAGAAACTCAAGATAATAACGGGCAGAATGATAACAACGTTCTTTTGGGAAGATAGAGTAGGTGGTATTATTTTGGGTTCCCAGGGTGGAGCTTCATTGTACATGTAATTTAGAGCTGTGTTTGTTTGGACTGGGACTTAAAATTAGAAATTGACCATCTGTATTTTCCTTGATAAGTATGGGGTCATTCTGACCAAAAAGATTTTTGAAGGTCAGGCATAGCTTATATTTGCAATATTATTTTTGGAAAAGAAAAAAAGGATGTAGAAAAGTTTGAAAATAATGCCCCGTAGTTGAGGACTTGAGAGAATTTTTCCATATATCCAGAGACATTATGTAGCCGTTGAAATAAAAATTATAAAGTATGTATAACAGCATAAAAATCATAAATATGCATGTGCTGTTTACCTCAAGCAGAATAAAAGGAGGAAAAATATGATAGCAGACCTCACCAAGATTACAGTCGGTGGTTGAGCAAGAATTCAAATCCAGACCTCTTAAAATCCATATCTGATCATCTCTTTCCAGTTGGTTTATTCTGAGCTATTCAGCCCTGCCCCCAGCATTGGTTTTTGTTCAGAAATAATTGTTTTCGCAGTAAAGAGTGGACTCACTTGAATTTAGGTGAAAAATGCACACATTTTGTGAAAATACTGAATTGTAAAAATAATTGTGAATTATTTTACACTGCATCAAAGAGTTGTCAGGACAATTAATAGTTGACACCATCTGTAAAATGAAAACACAATCTTAGCATAAACATTTTTAGTTTTATCTGATATTTGAAATATGCATTTGTGTAAGTGCCAAAATATTAGCTGCTCTGTTAGCCAGAAAGTTCCAGCAATAAGACAAGAGCAGAACAGCCTTTATTTGTAGATAGGAAGCAAAGTATTTTTTCTTTTGGGAAGGACTTTTTTGTTGTTAGTGAATGTCTGAGAATTTGGGGATAGAGACCATTGTGTTAAGTTAATGGTATATAACTCATATATATATAGATATATTTTTTTTTAACTTGGCCTTTCATATGATAGTTTTGTGTTGCAAATATCACACATTACAAAAAATTTTGTGTTGGAGAATCACAACTACTTTTAAGCAAATAATATAAAACTTTTCTTACAGAAATTATATTTTTATGTACTATATTATATCTGTTTTGGTATGTTGTTATTTTGCTGTATTTATAATAAGCATTCACCATTAGAAGTTTGAAAGATTGACTTCACAAGGAGATCTTTGTCTCATTAAACTACTTGGATTAGATTTGGAAAGGATGTTAGTGGTTACATTTGAATTTTTTTTCCAGGGTTTTTACCCTGAAAACATCAGTAAGATTTTACAAAATTTTAACTTATTTACTTATGTTTGCCTAAGTGGCCTGGGATATTGCTAAGGAGAGGAAACAAAGAGTGGGTAGATGTAGATTTATCAGGTTTTCCAACTTAGTATTTCTTGGCATTGAGTTGAAAAAAGAAAGCGCAGTTTTATCTGAAAATGTAGGACTTTAACCTTTTTTCTCAGAAAAGTACAGTCTGACTAGGTTACTAGGTTTTCATATGTAACCTGTGCTTTCTCATTAAAGAAGAATATTTTTCAAGCTGCCTGCCCTGTTTAAAGCACAAAGTACACCAGCTGTTTGAAAACTTTTTTTTTTTCTTCCTAGTTATCTTGGTCTATTTGTATAAATTGTTAAATTGCTTCCATAAAATGCCTCCAGACATAAGGGAATCATTTGCATAAGTGGATGAAGATTTTTGTCTTCCATGAAGGAAAGCTTGAAACAAGACTCTTAATCATTTTCCTCCCTCTCTCTGGTTCTAGTATCCGGCAGCTCTGATGAACCTGGGAGCTATTCTCCATCTCAATGGCCGGCTGCAAAAGGCTGAGGCCAACTACCTGCGGGCGCTGCAGCTCAAGCCAGATGACGTCATCACGCAGTCCAATCTCCGCAAACTGTGGAATATCATGGAGAAGCAAGGTTTAAAGACTTCCAAGACTTGACACTGGAGGGCAGTACCTCGCCCTCCTCCATATTAGGAAGCTGGCTTCATGAATGAACAGAACTTCCCAGCAGTGCTATGACAAGAGCTAGTATGGACTTCAAGATGGGGGCAGAGGTCACTGAGGTCACTGCCACTTCTGGGAGTATTCACTTCGTTGTTGGCACAGCCGTTAACACCAAAAAGGGGAACATTGGAAACCTCCTGAAGGATGTAATTGTTACCCATAGAACTATAAACCAGAGCACTTAAAACAGGATCTTATGGCATTGGGAGGGTGGGGGAGGGTGGGGCTGGGGGAGGGAATCTAAGTTACAAATTTTGCTCATTCTTGAAAGCTAATTTAGAAATTCTATTGTTCCTTAAACACTGTGAGAGGAAGTCAGAGGGTCTGTTCAGCCCCGGTAAGCTATTAAGATCAAGTGTTAATAGGGAATGATTCAAGTGTGGTGTGAATCCCAGTGAGCTGGCCAGTTGTCCTGACGCTGCTGTCTTCCCTCTTCCGGACAGCCTGCTTATCAATTTCTGAAACTTAGGGAAAAAAAAATTTTTTTTTTAAAGTACATCAGGATCTGTCAGAATCTAGTTATTTCCTGACTATCGCACATAACATTTTATGATTTGGATGTCACAGTCTTCATTTCTTTTGGACGGCATTTGCTTTTCGTGTTCTGAGCAGAGCTAACTACGTTTCACACTGGTGTTGCAGGACGGGTTGGGGAGACCTTAAAAGTGTCGGCAGGCATTTTTTATTTTAATGTCACCAACATATTCCCCCAAACTGCCTTGGAGAATTCATTGTATTAATTCTAAGGCTTTTGAAATGGCTCTTCCTGGTTAATGCACATGCTTATATAAGGATTACATCTAAAGAGCTTAAAAGTGATCTAGTTCGGATAACTAACCAGCAGCTGTTAGACAAAAGGGAAGGTGCTATGTGCTTCCCAGATGTTACTGACTTAAAAAATCAAGTCTGCGCAAAGAAGTGTATCATAATGGCTGCCAATGATTTTATATTTTAGAAAGAGTTGGTATAAAATGCTAATCCCTTTCTAATAGGTTCCTAAACAGCAATGCTGCTGTTTTTAAGGAGTAATTTTTACTGGTTTTGCTCTTCCTATAAGACATCAAAAAATGACCTATTTTAAGCGATAGTAGAGTATAGCATCAACCCGTGTGTTTCTAGGTCTTCTGCCAAGTGCTTTTCACAGTTGAACACTAATTCCACTAGCATACTGGTATTTTACTTCTTTACCTATTAGTAACCACTTCAGTGATCATTACACAAGTAAAAATGAAGTAGAGAAAAACATTTATCGAACATTTTTTTGGCTTGGAAACTTTGCTACTAAAAATTAACTTTGCAAAAGGGTTCACTATCAACTTCATAGAGAAAGTAGCTATAGAGTACCCTGCATATTTATTTATTTATTATTCTACCATAGCAAAATAACAAAACAAAACTTGATTCATTAAGTCAGTTCTTTGCAACTGAAAATTAGCTTTTCCTCCTTTCCTTTAACACTTCATGTAAATATCGGTCAGCGTCCCCACTAAAAGGAGGCTGGACATACATAATACATCATCTTATGTTTTCTCCATATTTTAAATGTTTTCCTACATATCTGAGTAAAGTGGGATAAAGAATTTAAAGTAGTGTTCCTATGGCATTAGAGTTTTTTTAAGAAGGGCAGATGTAGTGAGAGAGGTCTGTTAATGGCATTAATAAAAAGGCCTTCCTAATGTGTATATTATTTCATAAACATTTCATGGATGGGGCCAAAGGTTAAATTATAACTAAATCACTGTGTCTTCAGAATGATATTTAACATTTAACAACAGCAAACCCGTGGTCAAACCAAAAATGTGGGTTGAAGTGTATTTTTCATCTTCTAGTGCATTGGCAATTGCTAAAAAAAAAAAAAAAAGTAAGTAAATAAATAAGGAATTTAATATAAGGATATAGAGATAAATTCAATGTCTAACATTTTTATTTATTTAAATAGTTATTGACCTATGATGACTTCCTAGTCTTAACATTTTGTGTCTTTTTGTTGTTCATGTTCTTCCTTTCACACACTTGGTTCTTAATAGGTTCGGTGATTGCACCAGTAGAGGCACTTCATTTTGACCCAGTTCCCAAGTAGCATTAATAATTGGGCCTGTGTCATAAAATGCATGGATCTTTAATAGCTAAATGTCCCTGACACCTTTCACTACAGGGCTGGGCTTAGTAACTGACCAACGTGGGGGGAGGTTGGGGGGGACTAAAAGTCACGGTCAAAAAATGTCTCCGCTCAGGGATTTATGGTGGATTATTGCAGACAGTGCTAAAAATATAGAGCACAAGACAAGTTTACTAAATTAAAGTTTTATTTTTTGAGAAACTGTTATTTGTATAAATTATCAAGATTTGTAGGCTTTCCTTTTGTAGAAATAATTGTTTTATGTGCCAGAGAATTTCAATTTTGTTTTCAACAATAAAGCATTGATAACAAACGTGTCGTGTAAACCTTTTTTAAAATCTATAGCAACAAAACTTAACACTGTCATGGATTTTAACAGAAATTGGAGAAAGTTTGAAAAAGGTAGAGATTGAGAGTCAAACAGAGACACATCAAGGCTAATGTATAATCAATAATGTACAATAATGTACATAATGTATAATCAATAATGTACATATCAATAATCATTAATTATCAATAATCATTAATATGTAATAGTTATAATAATAGTAATATTAATAAAATTAATAAATATAATTATCAATAATCATTAATATGTAATAGTTATAATAATATTAAGAGTTGCCTGTAACATCCAATTTGCCGCTTTCCAAAAAAGATGATGTAATTTTTTGTTTTATTGATGAACTGTAGAAAAGTGTTAGGAAATAGCCCAAGCATAGCCCATTCTCTGCCTCATAGGTCATTTAGTTAAAATGGTCATATTTAGAAAACCCTGATTCTCTAGTCATGATCCTAGAAGAAAGCACAACCCTATTCGGTTGAGAGACTTGGGTATGGCACATTCAGGTATCAGTTACAAGAAAACCTTGGGTCCTAGACAAGGTAGAAACTGGCAGAAATTTTTTTTTTTTAAAGGTTTTATTTATTTATTTGACAGAGAGAAATCACAAGTAGACGGAGAGGCAGGCAGAGAGAGAGAGAGGGAAGCAGGCTCCCTGCTGAGCAGAGAGCCCGATGCAGGACTCGATCCCAGGACCCTGAGATCATGACCTGAGCCGAAGGCAGCAGCTTAACCCACTGAGCCACCCAGGCGCCCCAACTGGCAGAAAATTTAATCAACTTGTTAAAATTGTCATTGCATAGTAACGTAATTACATACTGCCTGATAGCTTTATTAACGATAAAATTGGGAGTGCCTGGGTGACTCAGTTGTTAAGTGCCTGACTTCAGCTCAGGTCATGATCCCGGGGTCTGGGGATTGAGCCCCATGTGTCAGCAGGGTGTCTACTTGTCTCTTTTCCTCTGTCCCTCCCCCTGCTGGTGCATGTGCACATTCTCTCTCTTTCAAATAAAATCTTTAAAAAGAAATATAAGGGGTGCCTGGGTGGCTCAGTGGGTTAAAGCCTCTGCCTTTGGCTCAGGTCATGATCCCAGGGTCCTGGGATCAAGCCCCGCATAGGCTCTCTGCTTAGCAGGGATCCTGCTTCCTCCTTTTTCTCTGCCTGCCTCTCTGCCTACTTGTGATCTCTCTCTGTCAAATAAATAAATAAAATCTTAAAAAAAAAAAAAAAGTAAAAAGAAAGATAAAACTTAGCTATAAAACTTTACTTTTTAACATCATATGGATGTGGAAGGTTATATTCCAGCTTTATAGTTAAGAAACCCAGAGTCCAGAGGTACAAAATAACTTGCCCAGGTCACAAAGCTAGCAAGCAGCAAGACTGTCCCCATGGTGTCCTGTGTTCATATATGCTGTGTCCTGTGAGCCCTCACACTCTGAACCCAAGTCCAGACATGAGGTGTCTCATTCACCTTGGCATTTGTCTAGTTTTTCCATCTTCCACAAATCATATTCTCTACCTCTCACACTGCAGATGACCAAGAAGACTGAAGGAAGTTGCTGTGGTCTGAAAGTTCATGTACCCCCCCACCACCTCAAATTCCTATGTCCATAGATTATGTTATTAGGAGGTGGGGGAACAGGGGAGTGATTAGTTGGTGAGGACAGATCCCTCATGAGTGGGTTTTGGTTTCTATTTCATTGATTTCTGCTCTGATCTTATTACTTCTCTTCTGCTGGGTTTAGGCTTTCTTTCTTGTTCTTTTCTCCAGCTCCTTTATGTGTAGGGTTAGGTTGTGTGCTTGAGACCTTTTTTGTTTCTTGAGAAAGACTTGTATTGCTGTATACTTTCCTCTCAAGACTGCCTTTGCTGTGTCCCAACGATTTTGAACAGTTGTATTTTCATTTTCATTTGTTTCCATGATTTTTTAAAATTCTTCTTTAATTTTCTTGTTGACCCATTCATTCTTTAGTAGGATACTCTTTGTATTTGTATTTGTACATGATACACCATGTATTTGAATTCCTTCCAACTTACCTCTTGTGATTGAGTTCTAGCTTCAGAGCATTGTGGTCTGAAAATATGCAGGGAATGATCCCAATTTTTTGGTACTGGTTGAGACCTGATTTGTCACCCAGGATATGATCTATTCTGGAGAATGTTCCAAGTGCACAAGAGAAGAATGTGTATTCTGTTGTTTTGGGATGGAATGCTCTAAATATATCTGTGATGTCCATCTGGCCTTGTGTGTCATTTAAAGCCTTTATTTCCTTGTTCATCTTTTGCTTAGATGATCTGTCCATTTCAGTGAGCGGGGGGTGTATAAGTCTCCTACTATTGTATTGTCAATGTGTTTCTTTGATATTATTGTTAATTGGTTTAAATAATTGGCTGCTCCCACGTTAGGGGCACAGATATTTAAAATTGTTAGATCTTCTTGTTGTACAGACCCTTTAAGTATGATATAGTGTCCTTCCTCATCTCTTATTACGGTCTTTGGCTTAAAATGTAATTTATCTGATATAAGGATTGCCACTGCATCTTTCTTTTGATGTCCATTAGCATGGTAAATTGTTTTCCACCCCCTCACTTTAAATCTGGAGGTGTCTTTGGGTCTAAAGGAATTTCTTTTTTTTTTTTTTTTTTTTAAAGATTTTATTTATTTATTTGACAGAGAGAGATTACAAGTAGGCAGAGAGGCAGGTAGAGAGAGAAGGAGGAGGAAGCAGGCTCCCTGCTGAGCAGAGAGCCCGATGCGGGACTCGATCCCAGGACCCCGAGATCATGACCTGAGCCGAAGGCAGCGGCTTAACCCACTGAGCCACCCAGGCGCCCTAAAGGAATTTCTTATAGACAGCATATCGATGGGTCTTATTTTTCTTGTCCATTCTGATACCCTGTATCTTTTGACGGGCATTTAGCCCATTTACATTCAGGTTAACTCTTGGAAGGTAGGAATTCAGTGCCATTGTATTGCCTATAAGATGACTGTTACTATAGATTGTCTCTGTTCCTTTCTGGTCTACTAGTTTTAGGCTCTCTCTTTGCTTAGAGGACTCCTTTCAATATTTCCTATACGGCTGGTTTGGAGTTTGCAAATTCTTTTAGCTTTTGTTTGTCCTGGAAGCTTTTTATCTCTCCTTATGTTTTCAATGACAGTCTAGCTGGATATAGTATTCTTGGCTGCATATTTTTCTCATTTAGGGCTCTGACTATCGTGCCAGGACTTTCTGGCCTGCCAGGTCTCTGAGGATAAGTCTGCTGTCAATCTAATATTTCTACCGTTTTATGTTACAGACATCTTGTCCAGAGCCGCTTTCAGGATTTTCTCTTTCACTGAGACTTGTAAGTTTTACTATTAGATAATGGGGTATGGGTCTATTTTTATTGGTTTTGAGGGGGGATTCTCTGTGCCTTGATTTTGGGTGTATTTCGGTCTATTAGAAGAAACTACCTCCCAAAATATTAAAGAAAGAAAAACATATATACACAAAAATAAGAGTAAACACAATGAAGGAATGGAATATGATGGTAAAGATGAAAGTTTAAAAAGATTCTAAAAAAAGGAATTGATAAGAAATTGGTTGAAAAAAGAAAGAAAAGAGGAAAGAATATGATCAGGCTGGAGAGTAGAACAAAGCCAAGATCCTGATTTAGGGTATATTTTGATTGGAAGAAATTGTATCCCAAAATTTCAAAGAAAAAAAAATCTATATGTATACAAAAAATAAGGTTAAATACAATGAAGAGATAAAATATGACTATAACAAAATTAGAAAATATTTTTAAAGGTGTTGATAAGATAAAATTAAAAATGTTAAAATAAGAAAGAGAAAAATTAAAGAAAAAAAATTTGAAAAAATTTAACTTTGAAAGACTAAAGGATCATGGGGAAAATCCATGAATTCTATGTGTTGCTTTCCCCTACCTCTGAAGTTCTGCAGTTCTCATTGATCAGTGAACTTGATCTCGGCTGGATGTTCTTGCTAATCTTCTGGGGGAGGGGCCTGTTGAGGGATTCTCAAATGTCTTTTGCCCGAGGCGGAATTGGACAGCCCTTGTCGGGAGCCAGACTGAGTAATCAGCTGGAGTTTGCTCTCGGGAGCTTTTGTTCCTTTAAAGCTCTCCGCTCTCCGTAGAGCTTTGGAGGACAGGAATGAAAATGGAGGCCTCCCGATCTCTGGCCGGGAGGAGCTGAGAGCTCAGGGTCCCACTCCTCAGTGCGCCCTCAGAGAAAAGCAGTCCTTCCTATCTCCCTGGTCTCCGGCCACACTCCAGCCTCACCCAGCCTGTGACCGAGCGTTTCTGTCTCTGGCGCAAGGCCCCAAAACCAGCAGATTCCTGCCCCACACTCCCAAGCCGCTCCTCCCAGAGGAGGAAGGTGAATCTCCCCAGATCTGCTGCTTGTTGGGGTTCCTGTTTGAAGAACAATGGCCTGACTGTGCCTTGGGTCACAGTTTAAGGTAACCCCAACTGAGAGCCCTCTCCTCGGCTCCAAATCCTGCTCTGAAACCTGGCAGCTCTGCCCCACTCAGCCACCCCTGATCTTTCTGTGACCCCGTGGGACCTGAGACCACACTCTGAGACCACACACTTTGTCTCTGCGAGGGCTCCACCCCCCTGTTTAGACTCTGGAGTGACATCCCTCAGTGGAGCAGACTTCTAAAAGTTCCAATTTTGTGCTCCACTGTTCCATTGCTTGCCAGGAGCCAGCCTCTCCCCCATGGTCTCTCTTCCCATATATCGCCTTGCATTCACTTCTCTGCACATCCTACCTCCCAGGAAATGGTTGATTTTCTGTTCCTAGAATTGCTGCTCCTCTCTTCACTCTCCTGTTGAGTTTGTACCTGTTCAGAATGGTTTGATAACTATCTAGCTCATCTCCTGGGATCTGATGTCATTTCAGTCTCTGACTCCACCATCTTGCTCTTCTGACCTCAAGGTAAAGTTTTAACCTGGACTGAAAGCCCTCTGTTCTGAAACAAGTAAAAGCAGGGGCCATGCCTTTCCTTTTTGGCACTGTTTCTTCAGCCTGGCACACTGGTGCTGAGTAGAACATAAAATAACACTCTAAATGAAAGAATTCTATCTATTACTTGCTCATGATCAACCTGATATATTTTTAAAAACTCTTTTAATAAAAAGTTGAAATCGGGGCTTCAAGAACTCTTTGCATTTGATATTTTCATATTAGGGCTGCATTTTCTCATAGTGTTTGTACATTTCTAGTACAAAGAAAGGAAATGCATCTAAGTCTTGGTTATTTTTTTGCTGTTACAAGGGAGGAAACTGGGTTTGTAGGGATAATTTAAGAATGACAATGATTCCAATTCATTTGTATGTACCTTTGGAATATGAGTTTCCACTTCATTTACATATTTTCAGTATTATAGAATTTTCTTCCTACTATTTAAATCTCATGGGTATTGCTAGAAAACTTGGGTTAAGCATTGGACCTGCCACACACTGGAAGGAGAGAACAAGCTGAAATGGCCATGTGAGAACAGTGTACTCACTCTGTTCTGCTGAGTTTTGCAATAGAGAAAGATGTATATGTACCAGGACTTGAACCTTTCTTGCTGTGTCATTTTGGGTGGTCTTCCTGCAGGATGTAATCAGAGAAGGCTTAGCATTGGCTTTCATTCCATCTGCCACTTCACCATCAGGCCTTCTGCTGTTATTTGTAGAACTTTGAGATGGATTTTTCCCCCTGCAGCAGTGCTGGGATTTGAAGTTCCATTAACTTGCAATTTCTGTGACATTTTTCTTCTAAGTTTTTCAAAATGTTTCCTCAACTTTTTACAACTGCTCTCTGATGTTATTGTGTTATTCATCTACTTCCAAAGAGCGGACAGAGAAACTTTTGTTTAGCTAGAAAATTGTTGGCTGCAATAAAACGTTGCAAATATGTGAGACAACTTGTTGGGGTCATTAATAAATACTTAGAGGGATCTAAGAAGTTAATATAGTATCTGAAACAGTGCTAGGGAAAAGTTGCTAGAGATCCTAAAAGGAGAAGGTCAAGGTGGGAAGAGAAAGGATAGGCACTTGGGGAATTGACTATTAATTGACACTGGAACTAATTAAATTTTTGTCATAGAGGTAGAGGATCTGCTTAGAACAGTTTGAGACTGTGTCCTTTTTGGTTGCCCAATAATCTGTCATTGTATTGCAAGGGGGGAAAATGTTACAAGTAAGAGAATGGTTTATAATACAATCACAGGAGAGGCTGAAAAAATGTTCAGCCAGTTGAAGACTAGACTAGAACTGGTTTTCTATTCTGATCTGAAATATATGCATCTGATCTGCATTGTTTGGATTTGACAGAAATTGCTCTCATTCAAGACAAAGCTGTCAGCATTCTCTAGTCGGATGGAGAGAATAGAGTTCTATGTTTCAAGTAATAGCTGGAGACTTCTAGAAATACGTTTTCTAATGATTTCTCTCATGTCTCTTCCTTTTCTGTCTCAGAAGACGCAAAGGAAGTAACTCCTCTAAGAACTTCCTCTTGGTAATATCATGGAGCAGCTAGAGACTCTAATGAAGTTGTCAAAACTGTGTACTAAGAAATCAAGCAGTTTGATTTGTTTTCAAAAATGCCAAAAATCTCATAGAAGTATTTTGCATCTGGATAGTTCTCTTGTATATTGTAAAAGATTATTTATGACCAGAAAATCAAGATTGGCAAGGAAGGAGAGAGATGAGTATGTGTGCATGGGAAGTGGAAACAAGTGATTTTCATGTAACCTTTTGTTCTAATCTCCTTTAGAAAGTAATGGCCATGATGACGCTAACAATAATAACTAGGTTTTTAACTGTGCAGACATTAACTTATTAAATTACATAGAGCCAATTAATAATCTCAATATATTTTCATTTTTTTAATTCTCTTTGTGCTATTTTAAATATGTTGTTATGCTTAATGTTTGGCTGCTTTATGTTTCCTTTGCAATAGGCTACTTTTCTGTAAATGTGCCTTGCCTATACTTTATGATAATGACAATTTGAGAAATTTCCCTGGAATTACAGTGTTTCAAAGCATATTTTTAGAAATCTGTCTTATGTGACTAAATATTTAAATATTACTACATTTTATTAATATTTAACTGGATAATTTTATATTAAATGATACAGTAGAGTTCATCAATATCAGGTTTTACTATATCCCATTGGGTATAACTCTACCAATTGCCCTGTCAATATTATTTATAAAATGTGACTATACAAGCAAAGCCTGTCTCATTCTACAAAGTCAAGGAAATTTTGGGTAATCTGTTGTCACTTCTGTTAATAGAACTAATTACTGTTTGAACTTGTATTTGTTCCAAAATTTTGCTCTGTGAATGATGCTGAAGATGAGTTGGTCTGCTGTTTCTCAAGTGGCCACAAAGTGATACTCATAGAAATGGCAGTAGTGTGACATCAGAGGAGTGAACACAGAATGTGACCTCTGCAGCTGACAAGTGAAAGGACCTATAGTTTGGGGCAGTCGGAGGACATAGCTAAACTTACACACCCACAATGGATCCAGTGTAGTAGGTAACATGTTCAGGTACAAGCTGCAGGTTACATCCTCCATGGCCCAATACCAACCATCCAGGGTTTGTGAAAACACCTCTTCTTTGGAGTAAAGGGTGGACACAAAGCTTGCCAGGAAAGATTTGATCATGGATTCTTAGTGGATTGCATACATGGAAGATACTACTGCCTGAAACTCCTATGTCACTAAATTCAGTTTGGGTTCCTTGCTTAAGACATGAACTCTTCATGTTAGAATAAATTTATGAAGCGTACCAAACCAAACACAGCTGGTCTAAGTAAAAGTGGTATATGGAAGTATTAGGGTAGATTAAACCACTTTCAACGATCCATTCCTGTCATCTGCTGACAATGCTTGGTTATTTTTCTGACGTGGCCATGGTACATCAGTGATCCAAAGTCCATTTACCTCTTTTACCAGAAACAATGTGTAAGATTACAGACACAAACATATTAGGGGGTGATCATGAAGACATTGGCAAGTTTTTCTTTCTTTATTTTACTTGAGTCTATTCTATGTTAAAAAAATGATTTTGGAGCATACTAACTACCTGAAAGCCCTTTAGAGGCCAAAGAATAATTGTAAAGTATGGATAGCATGTCATTTTCCTCCTGTGATATAATAACAGTAAATATATTTGCTACAAATCTTTATGATCATAGCCTAATCTATTTGATTCCTTTTCAAGCTTGTCCGCCTTCTTTCTTTTATATATGTGTGCACGTGTGCACGCGCGCGCGCACACACACACACACAGACACACACTCATTGTGCGGCTGGGAAGTCTGCAACTAAACATAAGTCCAAACATTTGATCCTCCAGAAAGGAAGTCATTATGAGGAATGAGACATAATTTGAAGTGTTTTGATTAACAGAGGAAATAAAGAGAGATCAAAGCTTTTGTCCTTGGATGAGTGATTTAAATCCAGACAAGCAGGAGTCAAAAGGAGATGAGGGCAGACATTTCTTAAGATACTGTTATAAACACCTTAGCAAATCTCTTTTCACACTCTCCTATGCCTGTCACAATCAAGCAGCTGCTGTGATTCATCGAATCACTCTTTTATATAAGGCACTTTCTTGTCCTTATTTTGGAAAAGAAATTCCACTCAGATAAAGAGAAGATAGGACAAATGTATATTTCTTGCTCACCGTTTTCAGAATAAGACTAATTACCAAACTGATCTTTAAATGTCTTATTTTTAAATGTGTTTCTTCTTGGAGACCTTAATCAAATGATCAAACAATATGGATTTTCTAGTACAGAAAATAACACACCAAAACTGAGCACTGATGAAAATAAAATGACCACTGGGCCACTTCAATTGTATCACCTTTCTTTGGCTTTAGCTCCCCAGGTGATATCGTATCTCAAACAAGGCAACTCCATTCAACTTGCCCCTTGAAATGTCAGGGCTGTGGGGCCTTTCCCACAGATATAAATCTGAATGAACAGAGTTTCATTTCAGGCTTTCACTCTGAATATTTTGTTCTTATTATAATTATATTTTCTGTATGCAGAGCATTGCAGAGTTTTCAAAAGGCCTCATATTTTTTATATTTAGCTTTTAAAACAATTTGGCAAAGCAGGCAGGAGAAACATGATTATCCTTAAATCCAAACTCCAGATGAGGAAGAAAAGCTCAGAATAGCCATGTAACTCACCTAAGAGCACATTCAGAAGGAAGACAGGTCTTTCTCCTAATCTTAGGACTTTAGCCTAAACCCTGGATAGGCATTAATGGATATGGACACAATCAATACACTAGGGGTGTTGTGCTCCCCTTTCTTATTTTCTTAGTTTCTGAGGATCAGATAGGATTGAGGAGTGTTTCCATCTGAAAGACTTTCACTCAAAACTGGAGACCAATTGCAATTATACACCTATATGGTAGAAGGATTGGGGAACAAGAAGGGATCATTCAATTATAAGAATGCATAGGGGTCACAAAAATTTTTTTAAAAGATTTTATTCATTTATTAACAGACAGAGATCACAAGTAGTCAGAGAGAGGGAAGCAGGATCCCTGCTGAGCAGAGAGCCTGATATGGGGCTCGATCCCTGGACCCTGAGATCATGACCTGAGTCAAAGACAGAGGCTTTAACCCACTGAGCCACCCAGGCGCCCCTAATTTTTTTTTTTTTTTTTTAATCAGCCACCTTGTTACCTTTATTTGTCAGTGGTGGGCATTCGGTATCCATTGCTTCTTTTTAAAGTATTGTACCTCCTGAAGCTTATTCTTGTAATCCAGGTGTCAGCTGAGCTCTGCCTGATGTTTGGCCATGCTATCTTTCATGGGGTGTTTGGTGTGGCTCCCTAGCTTTTGTGAATACCTACCTCTAATATCCGAGTCTCTGAGCCCCTGTTTCTTTTGTTCTCTTATGGCTTTTTACATTCCCACCAGCAATGTATGCAAATTCCAGTTTCTCTGCATCTTCACCAACACTTGATTTTCTGCCTTTTTGATTATAGTCATCCTAGTGGATGGGAAGTGGCATCTCATTGTGGTATTTATTTGCATTTTCCTGATGGCTAACATCATATCATTTTAATATTTAAAATTTTAATAACAGTAAAGTTTGCAAGTGAATTAGGGGAATAAGCAATATTGTAAAATATTGGATAAAGGGACTATTTTTCTCTTTTCTCTACATAGCTTTAATGTTATTAACTAATTAAGATAATGCCTAGCTTATAAAACTAACTCTCTTGTGGTGCTTGACTAATGGATTTTTGCAATTCATCATGGTAGAACTAAGAAAAAAAGACCCCCCTTATTATGCACCATGTTGCCTCAGAACAGTTATTTTTCATATCCCTTATCTTACAACCTTATCCCATTCAGCTACATTTATACAAATAATTTTAAATGCCTCCTACTGCAGAATTTAATTTTGATTGATGGAGACTCAGTCTCAAACGTACAAAGAGTGTGCTGCTGAGGGTACCAAAAAATGAGTCAGTTGTTTAAGAACATGCATATTCTATTTCACCTTTTAACTTTAACTGGAGATAATAAATGAACACGAACAAAATAGTCCATATGCCAGACTTTTGTTTTTGAATTTGGTACATTCAGTAAGATTCTTTTTCAATTAATAATAAACAGTAAATTCTGAATCCACAAATAACTGATATATATAATTTGTAAGGTGATTAAAATTAATCACTTTCTGTGCAGACATCTATGCCAAACCCTATTAAAAGTTTCATCAGTTTAGGAATTTCTTATCTAAAGGGTCTATTTGCCCTCTCTCTCCCCATAATTGTCTTCAATAGAGTGAACTTGATTAATGGGCTGTTTCATTTTTCAGGATAAAGCTAACATTTTCCTTTTCCCAGCAATGCTAGCAAATTACTTGATTAATATCAAAAAGCTCTCATTCACACATAACCTTTGAATAAACAAGTTGTGATACTGTTGGCAGCACGCTAAGAGGGATTCCTGTAAGTAGGCTATAAAGGAAATTGCCTTTGTAATTCAATGTATAAAGAGGGAGCCTGTTTTTCGCTTGTTGCAAATCTTCCCGCCCCCACTGCCAAGTAGAGAATGTATAATGATACTGAGCTAGAGCAGAATGCAGAATATCCTTTTTCAATGCTGGGGTTCCATTTGCATTTCTCTCACCACTGGAAGCCCAGGAAGAAAACTGTGAAACGTTTATGGGACCTGAATGGGATTTCTAATTCATAATTTTGGGGGGTTCTCCAGCTTTCCCCTGCAATGTGGCAACAGAGAGTCATCAATCCCATATTAATTGAAAGATATCCCTCCCAAAGACTTCTGATATTAATTACACAAAAACTTGTGCCTGGATACCAGCTTTTCTAATGGAGCAGAAGAAAGCCCTTTATGAATAAAAAAAAGAAAAAAAAGAAAAAAAAATCTAAGTTGAAGTGGAAAGAAGAGAAAGGAATTAAAATATTACAGACTGATCATATACCAAATACTTCTTTTTAAGTCCTATGCATGTGGAAAATAAAACTTATTATTAGTTGCAACATTGTTAGTTGTCTATCTAGTAGTCATTTCTTTGTTAGAGACAACTGTTAGAACACCAGCTTTGTCATAGCTTTTTGCCCAGACTAGTTCATGGGTTACCATTGGTCCCAGCCAGGGATCAGCAAACTATGGACTCATGGGCCAAATCAGGCCTGCCATCTGTTTTTATATGGCCTGGGAACTAAGATTAGTTTGTACATTTTTGAGTGGTTGAAAAAAAAAATCAGAAGAATAGTGTTTCATAATATGTGAGAGTTATATCAAATTTCAGTGTCCATCAATAAAGTGTTATTGGAATACAGCAACACTCAATCATTTATGGATTATCTATGGCAGCTTTCATGCTAGAATAGCAGAATCGAGTGATTACAACAGAGACTGTATGGCCTGCAAAGTCTAAAATATTTACTATCTGGCCTGGTAAGGAAAAAGTTTGCCGGCCCCTGGTCGAAGCCAATTGTGATAGTCCTGTCTCTTGCTTTTCCAGGCCCCAATCCAGCTGGCAGTGCCCATGTGACAATGAAATGCAAGCAGAGGTCTGCTGGGGGAAATTCTGGAAAGGCTTTGCTTTCTTCATAAAAGGCTGGCATCTTAACACCCCTCAGGTCTTGAAAATAAAAGTGAAATCTGGATAAGAGAGCAACCATCTTGCAACCGTGGGCTGATGAATATAGTAAAAGCCAGAAAAAAGAAAGAACCCCAAGTTCCTGATAAAATATTTAAGCAGCTGAACCAAGGCCAATACCTGCTTTACTGCCAAACTTCCCATTATGTGAGAAAAATTGCCCTTGTCTTTAAGGCAGTCTTCATTGGGCATACCATCACCTGCAGGCAAACACCCTCCTCACTGACATGCCCCTCTCTTTCTGTCCTTTAGGCACAGAACCTATTACTCTCAATTGCATCAGAAGACCGGTGGAGTCCAGAGGTCACTTCCTGATATTTTTGAAAAATGCAGTAAGCAGAAAGCCATCTAATCTTTCCACAGGTAAAGACATTTGAGTTTGCTCATCCTAACAAACTAGTTTCCTCAGTGGCATTATCTTGATACCTGGGAAATGTTGCGAGAACACTCTATTTTCCTTTGTCATTACAAACAGTTCATAGCAGAAGGTCATCTACATGGATGTTGGTCGTGGCACACTACTCCCTGTCCCCGCCTCCCCTCCATTCGAGTTACACGTTCTACCTTCTGCTTTCCGATAATGTTTAGGTTCAAATGCTGCTCCATTCATTACCTAATATGTATATTACTTCAGTTTACATACTCAGCTCTGGATGCCTTAAGGACAAGACCATGTCTCATTGATCTCTTTATTCTAGCATCTAGCCCAGTGTCTCATACATTATAGGGGATGAAGGAATGAATGGGAGGATGGTAGGCAGTAGGCAGTTGTTTGATAAACAAATACAATGTGGACACAACAAATATATTCTTTAAGTTATCAGATGTTTACCCAGTGCCTATTCTATGACCTCTTCTGGGTGATGGGGATAAAGTGATGAGTAAAACTAGTATCAACATAAAAGCTAGCATTTATTGAGCACTTACTAAATGCTAGATCCTACTCTAAGCACTTTACAAGTACTGACTTATTTAACCCTAACAATAATCCTGTTTTCATTCCCATTTCATAAATGAAAAACCTGAGACACAGAGATGTTAAGTACCTTGCTCCGAATCACACAGTGATTTGGACCTAGTGGACTTAATGTGATAGACTTAGGACTGGAATTCATATCCAGTAGGTCTAGTTCCAGGATATTACTTATTTTCTTACACCATATTTTCAAGCTGCTTGTCTGATACACGAGGTTTGGGGAATACAGTATGAAGAAAGCCACCGCCATCCATTATGGGATTCTAAACCATAATAACATAAGATATAGTTTACACAGTGGGAGATCTAGATCTAGCATGCTAGGTTTTAAATCCTGGCTATAGTGTGTACTATATAACTTTGACTATATCAGTTAATTTCTCTGTGCCTCAGTTTCCTTTTTAGTAAGTTGGGATCATAATGTTTTCTAACTCAAAGAGTTGTTGTATGGATTGCAAGAATTAATGCTTGTTAGAGGACTTAAAACTGTGCCTGGAATATTTTAAGTGTAAACAAGGGTTATTATTGCTGTTTTTATGGATGCTTTTATAATTATTACATTATAATAACAGTAATAGCCAGCATTTACTATCTGTATACTCAGTGGACATGTAATCAGACCATAAATGGTCTCACATATAATTGTATAATGACAAATGGTGACTCTGCATTAAGCAGGTAGATTAGTCAGCATTCTCTAGAGGAATAGAACCAAAGCCCAAACCAATAGAACAGGTGAGATAGATAGATAGAGCTATCATAAGGAACCGGCTCACAAAATTATGGATGCTGAGAAGTCCCAATAGTCCCAAGATTTGCTGGAGAGCCAGAAGAGCCAATAACATTAGTTGTGGTCCAAGTGAATCTGAAGGCGGAAGATTGTTGCCCCAGCCTGAGGATAGGCAGAGAGCAAATTCTCCTTTATTCAGTCTTTTTGTTCTACTCCGTTCTGCCGTGGATTGGATGAAGGCTGCTTGCACTAGGAGCATACTCTGTTTTACTCTAACAATTTGAATGTTAGTTTCATACAGAACACCCTCACAGACACACTCGGAATGATGTTTCAGCAAATGCCTGGGCACCTGTGGCCCAATCAAATCGACACCTAAAATTAACCATGACAAGTCCACCTCTTGTTATCTTGGTACCAATATGCTTCTCCACAAACCATACTTAATCTCTAAATACAAACAATAACAAGATCATAATTCCATTGAACATGACACCCCAATTCCACAGCCAACCAGAAATGTAGTAATCTCTTCCCTAGAAGAGAAGGCAAAACCCTTGAGTGATGTTTACTCCTCTCCTTGATAGCCCATAACGTAAGTACTATGATGTAAATTGACAATACTGAAATACCATGATATAAAGTCAATGCACTGTATGTCATATGAGCATATAAGAAAGCTATATTTGCTTAGTATTGATGTATGTACATATATATCAAATACACACAGAAACATATTCATAACAAAAATGAGGAGTAAATAGTCATAACAATTACGGTCCTTATTCTGTAACCAGTCACATGGTCATCGCTGGTATTTCTAGCTACTTTTTCCCACTACCCATACTGTATTCCCTTTGCTTTTATCAGGCACCTCAGCTGGCCTTTTTCACCTGTGGGGTGACCTAAACCTCCATTCCTGAAGTAGTCCTGCCAGGATTGGGTTGTTACCATTTTCCATTGACCTTTATCACAGGGCATGGTCTTACTAAGGGATATCCTCTATTCCAGACATACTTTCTCACCTCCATTTTGGAGTAGTAGTCCAATTTGCCCTTGGTGGTCAGGGTTAATCACCTGAGCCAGTCTTGTTGATTCTGAGGCATGAGGAGTTTAAAGTGGACGGGCAGCATTCTATTTTTTTTTTCATTTATTTATTTTCAGCATAACAGTATCATTATTTTTTCACCACACCCAGTGCTCCATGCAATCTGTGCCCTCTATAATACCCACCCACTTGGTACCCCGACCTCCCACCCCCCGCCACTTCAAACCCCTCAAATTGTTTTCCAGAGTCCATAGTCTCTCATTTCACCTCCCCTTCCAATTTACTCCAACCCCCTTCTCTCTAACTCCCCATGTCCTCCATGCTTTTTGTTATGCTCCACAAATAAGTGAAACCAGCATTCTTGACTTCCAGTTCAGTGGAGTTGTATCTCCTAATAAAAGCATTATAAAAATTATTGTATCTTTAAAAGCATTCCTTCTCTGGAACTCAAACTCCTAGGGAGGTAGAGCATAAGGTGACAAGAATAGGAAGAAAAATTTTGCTCCTGAGTCACAGGCATAACTCGGAGATATTATCGGTTTTGTTCCAGACCATCCCAATAAAGTGAATGTCGCAATACAGTGAGTGTCCCAATAAAATGAAGGTCACAGTAAAGTGAGTCAAATGAATTTCTTGGTTTCTTAGTTCATTTGAAAGTTATTTTTACACTACACTGTAGTCTATTAAGTGTGTAATAGCATTTACGTCTAAGAAGGTTCTACATAATAAAAGGAAATGACACAGCAAGAACCGAAGTGGAGAATCATGAAAAAGAAAACATGAATACAAATGAAAAGTTGAGACAAAGTAAAAAGATTGGGAACCAGGTTATTGTGTAATTCCTCAATATTAAGTGAAAACCGTCAGGAGAAAATATAACAGAAACAATTCTCTTAACAACTTTCAGGGGCTATAAGGTCAAAATGAAGACTGAACTGGATTTTCAGAAGCCCCAACATCCCATTCTAGGTCTGTCAGTCTCTTCAAACCAATTAGGAGTCCTTGGTCTCAGTGTCCTCTCATAGAAAATGATACATCATTGGTATGTGAAAAGAGCCAAGGGTAAGAATCGGCAATCTTTAAGTCTTTCCTTGACACTTAACCTTGGAAAATTAAACCTTTCAAGTACTCAGTTTTTTAAATCCGTTAAGTGGAGATAATGTGGAACTTAAACTATATATGTGATCTCTTCAGCAGAACACTCCGTGACATTTAAAAATTTTCTATAATGGGAGCTGTTTAAAAATAAGGTATTGAAGTCAGTGATCTTTAAGTTCCCACAAGGCTCTAAATTCTGATTCTTTGAATTGACTCATTTACCATGTGAAATGTTAATAGCTGTTACTCTTTTATAAGTTTTGCGAGAAGAATTTATCTCTGAATTGCACAACTGATAGCATTCTTGGCCTAACTACTGGGGAACCAAAGTAAAATAAATACAAACCTTCAGCAAAACTGATTGTAAAAGCTTGTAAATCCTTATAAAAGAATGGGCTATGGGTGAAAAGCCTTGCCTTGTTTTCAAATAAACTAAATTTGAGACAAAAACTTGAACCAAAATATTATAGGGTAAAAGAAAATCACATAAGAGCTCTCTTGCTCTTTCTCCCATTTTCTGTTTTGAAAAACACAATAATAATTCTAAAAAAGAATGAGAAAGCTACTCTGTATCCCAAGAAATAATGACAAAAGGATAACTTTTCCAGTGAATGCCACTGAAGCTTGTAGGAAGAATAACGGAATACTTTTTCCAGGGCAGATCATGGTTTGTAGTATGGGGTGGGGAGTACTGGTTTACAGAGATGGGGTCTGCAATGAATAGATGCTGCCCAAAGGATAGAAGAGTCGGGGATGGGATAGAGACTGGTCACTCCATTAACTGAAGACCTACTAAGTGATTGAAACTGTGCCACAAGCTTCCCTCTGTTTTCTAACTTAACCCTTTCATCATTTGGAAAAGTTGTTCAGTTCTTTCTAATTAAGCAGGAGGGAACCAAGATTATAAGAATTACAAAGATTGAGTCCTTGTCCAGGATTCCATGGCTGGTAGATAAACAGATACATCATGATTAGAAAAGGAGTTTGTCTGACTGTAAAACTTGCACTGTTTCCCCTCTGCCAGTCTGAGAGGCTGTTTCTCTTGGGAAGCCAGCTGCAAACATACTTCAGCCAGACTCGCTGCCATTCTTAACCACCACAGCAGTCGCCCTCCTCAGGACTGGGATACAAGGTGGTTAGCTGACTAGGCACGGGGAAGAGTATACATCCGTTCCTTTATCCCTTTGATGGTGGTGGTGGGGGGGAGCTTCCAAAGGTGGGAAGCAGCAGGAGTGAAAACAGTCTAAGCAGGTCCCAAGGATGCCCACAGATGGCATCTTATCAGTCCTTTTTCTCAAGTTCTCTGCAGAGAGGGGAGAGGCTACTGCCAGTAATAATGTTAAAACCAGTTTGCACACAAACAGTATTTGTATCATTCATCGAGAACTTTCATGTACATATATTGCACACACACACAATCCCATTAATCTTCATGGCCATAATTTGTGTTTCTTTTTGTTTTGTTTTTTTTTTTTAAGATTTTATTTATTTATTTGAGAGAGAGAGAGAGAGAGAGTGAGAGATAGCATGAGAGCAGAGAAGGTCAGAAGGAGAAGCAGACTCCCCATGGAGTTGGGAGCCTGATGCGGGACTTGATCCTAGGACTCCGGAACCATGACCTGAGCCGACTTAACCAACTGAGCCACCCAGGCGCCCCCATAATTTGTGGTTTTGATGAAGATACTAAAATAGAGGGATCTAACGTGCTAGCAAGTGCAGATACAGACACAGACTACTAACTCTCCTAACTACTTTCTCTCACAATCCCAAAACTCCCTGGAAAACACCTGTTTTAATAGAATTTGCCAGTTTCACAGGGGAATTGCAAAGCTTACTTCCTATTTGAAATTAAGATCCTTTACTTCCTCAGAAGAAAGCTTCTATATACAAAACATAATGGCATAGTAATGAGCTCCCTTGACTAAATCAACCATCTATGCACACCCTCAAATATTACCCTCCCTTGGCTTCCTACTGTGTCCACGGTAAAGATCAACAGGAACAGTAGGAGGCTGGGCGAGCATAGAAATTGGAAGTTCAAAAAGGTTGAATTACATGTAAGAATAAGCCCTTATGAATAGTGAAATCCTGGTTTAGAAAAACCACCTTTTTTGGAAGAGCCCCAGGGTGGAAAGAAGTGACCCTGTTACTTAGATACAGATCTGAAACTACAAGCAATCTCTCCCTTTTTAGTTTCTCGTCTTTCACAATGTGTGATCCTGCTAAAATCGTCCTTAGTCAATTGAACATCCATTGAACAAAAACATAGATGGCATTTTGAGTAGGTAGGAGATACTGAGAATTTATTTTAGATGAGGGTTCTCTGTTTCATGCTAATTGTATTTGATCACTGATATCTTGAGAGAAGTGCAAGGTATTCATGGGAGTTGGAACTAACATGTTTCAACAGTTTGATGTAAGAAATAATTTCTATCCACCTAGTATTTGCTGACAACAGATGAGAAACAGTGCTGTGCAAATATAATAGGAAAATCCCTTCTGGGGCTCCTGATGAATCATGTAGCAAAACATGAGATTTGGGTACAATGATCGACTCATTTTTATTTCTTTACTGAAAAATACAAAGAGTTAAAAAAAAAATGGAAGACCAACCGAGTTCATCACAGATACTCAGAATTATAGATGTGGGGAAAAGAAAACATCTATGGCAACCATTCTGAACTAATACGGAAAATGAAACATTACTTGATCTCAGATTACTTCTTTTAAATCAGCTTGGGAAATGACATAACCATATTTAATTCCTCTGAGAAGAATTGTTCAGTTCCAACCATCTGCTAAATTAAGCAGCAGTGATTATAATGAACATTTACAACAGACCTGATTCAAAAGGGGATAATAACTTTATGTATAAAACAAAGTCCTGGGAGGCAATTGCAACCTAGAAGATGAAGATCAAAATTAGGAGAACAGATTTTTCAGTGTACTGGAACTCTAGGGGTGGTGAAGGTCAAAGCGCACCTCACATTTCCTTAAATTCTTTATTTCATTTTAGGAAAAACAGCCACCGAGTTCCAGCAAACTACCAGTTTTCCAGATTCTTTCTTTTACAGTGTTTCATTAGACCCCTAGTTTTCTTTTTCTTTTTCCAAGTGGTAATACAGATTTTGTTTCTTCACTCTCTATTTCCCCCTCCTCTGTATAGAGGAAAGAATGTCCACCATAACTTCTGACAAATGTAAGAGGAGCCAATCTGCCAAGTACTGGTAACCCTGGGAGATGTATGATTAATTAGTCTAACAGTCTCTTCTTCCGCCCTTAAAGGGGTGTTCAATGTTTCTGCCATTTTCTGGCATTGTTTATATATATGTGCAAGTCCACACATGCTTTCCAAGGAACCAGTTGCCTTGGATCAGTATTACTGAGGAAAATAATAATGGTAATTATAATAATAGGAGAAGAGGAGGAAGAAGAGGAAGGAGGAAGAGGAGGAATAGTAGTTGTTGTTGTATGGCTTTGCCTGCCCTGGAATGTTGCCTGTGTCTATTCTTCAACCCAGGGAATCTATTTTTATAGCACAGGGTGACATTATTAAGTACTGAAAGGGACTCCTCCTCAAAAATAAAATAAAATAAAGTATTCATGTGTAGCCCCAAAATCACAGAAAATAAAATCCCTTAGTTCTTTTTCCTCCAAATGCCAACAAAGCTAATATGGTAGTGGCACTAAGGCATCTGAGAGAGAACTAATTTATGTTTTACATTTTCAAAGACATAGTTCTAATTATGTGGCTGCCCCACTGACAGAATATGAAAGCCAGGTAAAAGACTGACCTCCCTCTCCTTCCTTAGGCACACACCCACCAGTGAGAAAGATACTCAGTCTTTGCAGTAGTCTCACTTATGAAACTCCTTAACTGCACTTTATGGTCTATGGAGCAAAGAGGCCTGGAAATTGATTAAAAGCACTAATTACTATAATTGTATTTAGAGATGTGATTGGCAGGGCCGATCCCAGTGAAAATGCAAATAGTTTCTCCTGCTCTAGGAACATGCTCACATATTAATTTGCTAGAATTAAAAATTTAAAGATTACATAATGCCAATAACATTCAGATTAGGAGTCCTAGTGAGTTTAATAAACACAGAGCTCCTAAATGTTCTTCCTTCCTTTTATATCATTAACTGTACCCAATGCAGTCAAAGTAAAGGTTGAACAAGGCTTTGTTCCTCTTTCTGGGATTGGCATCCTTAATGCTGCATGGCAGTGATTCATTTCAGATAATATTGAGCTTTATGAGACCCAAAGATCTATGAGAATCTGCCTATTACCCATCCATCCATCCATCCATCCATCCATCCAAAACACTCATTCAGCAATTACTTCTTAAATCACTACCATGTCCCAGGCATATAGTAAACAAGAAAGATACAGCTTCTTCCCTCATGCGGCCTCTACTCAAAAGAGATTACTGAGAAGAGTGATTAGATAATTTGACAGTCACCGTTAGGTTCAACGGCAAGGCAAAAATTTCACCGACGTGCCCTCCACCCCGCCCCCCCCATGACGTTGTAACTGGGGCAAACGGAATCTAACGGTCTTTCTAACGGTCCCACACTCCAGCAGCAGCTCTGAGGCAGAGGCCCCAGGCCCCAGAGACGGCGCCGCTGGTGTGGCGTCCATCTCTGTGGTGACCAGGGAGGATTTAGGCCGTCGCTGAGATGACAGGCAGGAGCGTCCAGAAGAGGTAAGTGCTCAGTGAAGGAGCTGGGGGCGAGCCACGGCCGTAAGAATGACGGGTAGTTCTGCTGAGAGACGTAGTCTTCCTCACAGGGCAAATGTTAAACTGAATCTCATTTTGCTAGTTTCAAGAACAGAGGGTCGGGACTGTTACTTTGACGTTCGGTAAAGCTGTAGAGAAAGAAAGTGAACACCTATCAGCGGGAGAGAAGGGAAAAGGAGAAATCCCCATCTTAGATCTCCCTTTCCGTTCTCGAAGCAGCCGCCATCTGGGGTTTCCCTTCTTCCCGGGGGCATTGCCCGCCCCAGCTTGTAGGGCCCGCGGGCTTTTCTTCCTTCCCCTGTCTGAAGACGCCCTCCTCCTCCCTCCCGCTCTGTTGCTGCAGATGCTGCTTGGTCAGAAAGCAATAAATTTGCAAGTAAACAGGAATTTACAATCTACTTCAATGTTTATATACCCAAAATTGTCTTTCTGCTTTCGTTTTCCCCATGGTTGGTCTATGCTGAACTGGCTCTTCAATTTTGAGGCAATATTTGCTCTGTCTTGAAGAAGAACCAGGTTCATAGTTGAGTGGATCTTCTGGAAATGAATGCACTCAATGAATTATTTATCAAAACTCTTGGGGATATAACCGCTGCCTTGACAATAACATAGCTTTTGAGTGAATTATGGGGTCTAGGATGTTGGCCCCAAGGAATTTCTAAGGAGGGCAGGAAAGTGTTATGTTGTATAACAGCACTAGGGTAAGAGCAAGAAAAGGGAGAGAGATGGTAGTTTTAAAGAGCTGCGTCTTTAGGCTGCATGTGTTTTCATGATCTATGCCTGGTTTATATTCAGAAAGGGTATTCTGGCAGTGAAATAATTAACAGAATAACTAAAACAACTAACCAAAATGTGGGAATTCAGTCAATTCAGTGACTTAGGATCAGCTAGACAAAATAACTCATTTTATCCAAATCAAATTTTGGGGTGGGGGAGAGGTATTTCCAGATGTCCTTATTCAGCTCTGCACATATACATAGAATAAATAAATATTTTTTTAAGAAATAGAAAATTTGGGATGCTTGGGTGGCTCGGTGGGTTAAGCATTTGCCTTTGGCTCAGGACATGATCACAGGGTCCAAGGATTGAGCCCTGCATTGGGCTCTCTGCTCAGCAGGGAGTCCATTTCTCCTTCTCCCCTTCCCTCTGTACCACCCCCCCAAATAAATAAAATCTTAAAAAAAAAAAAAAGAAGTGGAACATTTGCAGCTGCTGCTAAGGTATAGACAAAGTTGAAGACAGATGTTTTTATGGAAAGCCTAGATTGTCGGCAAAGTTTGACCTCTCTCTGCCTTAGATTTGCCCTTATTTGAAGATTTAATACAACCTTGCATATCTGCATTTTAAATGCAACTTATAGTATATGCCAAAAAGAAAGAGCATATACCTATGATTTCCAGCTCTGCCACCTCACATGGAATCATAACCATCTTCGACTCATCAAGTCTTTATTTTGTGATCTAGTGACAAAATTCTCAAGTGTTTGCATGTTAGGGCAGTGACATGAGTATTAATTCTTTCTTCTTATGACTCTACCTACCCACTCTGATTGATACCTTTCCACAAGGACTTGTAAATATAGAGTTCCTGACCAAGACATGATATTCTACCATTCTGATCACTTACCTGAGTGTCCCAGTGATGTCTCCTGTCCTTCAAAGTTTAGTGTTTGATTCCAGATCTGGTTGGTCCTACTTGTTGCTTAGAACATTGTGTGTGTAGTCCCTGTTCCATCCTACAGCAACTATGACAACAGAAGTGGAAAGTTGACTTAATATCATCTCAGATCACATGTACTTCCATCAGTCACAAGGCCTTGCTGATCTATGCTCTCAGTATTTTACAGATCTATGGAAAAGTGACTCTCATTTTTACTATTATGTTTAAAACTTCTGTGCCTTTTGCTCTCGATCTCCCACGGTCTACTGGGGGTTGGGAGCTGGACTGTACAATCCGGAACCCCCTACCTAGCATGACTCACAAATGTTTCTCTGACCCTTTCATTCTCTGGTGACTAGTCATTGTGCACCTATGTACTAGGCTTTGTGCTAGGTGCTGGAAATAGAGTTTTGGGCAAGACAGACCTCATTTTTGCCCTAAGGGGGCTAAGGGAATGATAGATACGAATAAGCAAACCAATTGATAAATTATTGTTTAAAGATAGATGTTGAAGAAATAATCACAAATATAAGCATTGTTTCAAAACAGGAAGTAAAGGGGTGCCTGGGTGGCTCAGTGAGTTAAGCCTCTGCCTTTGGCTCAGGTCATGATCCCAGGATCCTGGGATTGAGCCCCCCATTAGGCTTTCTGCTCAGCAGGGAGCCTGCTTCCCCACCCCCACCCCCACCCCCGCCTGCCCCTCTGCTTACTTGTGATCTCTGTCAAATAAATAAATAAAATCTTAAAAAAAAAAACAAACAGGAAGTAAAGAGTGCCATGAGAAGGGATAATGAGGGAAAATTAATCTCAGAAGGTCAGGAAGGATTCCTGAGGAAGTAACATCTATCCTAAGAACTGAGAGACGAGAAGGAATAAGTAAGTGGCTCTGGAAGAAATTAGATAAAAGCAATGATGCCACAAGTAGAGGGAAAGTACGTGAAGACCCTACACTCCTAGAGAGTGAACCAAGGAGGTCAGACAAGAGCAGTATATTTTCTTCAGTGAGACTGGTAAGGTCAATTAAAACCATATCAGGGTGGGTTGGGGAGGAGGCCTTGTAAGTCACAGTAAAAGATTTGGACACAACCATTGAAAGCCTTATTAAAAATACTTTGAATTATGAAATATTCTAAAAGTATAAAATAATATAAAAAACAATGCATTAGATGACTCTGTAGTCTTCACTTTTTTTTCAGAAATAAAAGTTTTCATTTCAGCTAAAATTTCAAATTCATACCCCTTCTTCTCCCTCCTTTTCTTTCGAGATAACCACAACCCTAAAGTTAGAGTATATCATTCCTGTGCAATGATGAGATAACTAGTGAGGCTCAAAATACATAATCCCTATGACCCTGCAATTTGTCTTCTTGCTATCTGTTTTAGAGAAACCCTCACACATATACATGAGAGACATTTTCAAGAAACTTAATCACAGCTTTGTTGACCACAATTAGCAAAAAAAAAAAAAGAAAAAAAAAAAGTGGTACTAGCATAACAGCCCACAGTAGAGGGATGGAAAAAGAAACCCTGGTTTAGTTGCACAATGGAACCCTATTCATCAGTTGAAAAAAATGCCTTAGAGTTTATGAATTCATGAGGATAACATTAAAAAATGAGATGCATGGGTAAAAAGGCAAGTTCCAGAAGAATATATAGTGTATATTTCATATGTGAAAAAATTAAAAACATAAATAAAATAGTATTTTTTATTTATGGAAGCAGATATATGTAGTAAAAATATAAAAAAATTGGTGACTTCTAAGCAGGGAGATACAGAGTAGAAACTGCATTTTAAAAGCTCAGCCTGGCTATGGTTTTGAGAATGCAATCACAAAGGTAGACGGTTTAGGAAACTATTACAGTAGAGTAATTGGACAATGATTGTAACTCTGATTAGGGAAAAGAGTAGACCAATTCTAGAGCTCTTTAAAAGGTAGAATTTTTAGGATATGGTGTTAGGTTATGAGGGTGTGTGGGAAGAAATCAAATAACTTTCAAGTTCCTGACTTGAATGACTTGGTCACCTGTGCGTCTGTTTACTGACACGGAAGACAAGGATTAGGGTGACAACTTTGGGAATTGGCAGAGGTCATAACCAGTTTTGAAAAATTAATTTGGGTTGCTTTCCTCAAGCAGAGATGTCAGAGATTTATGGGAAATGGGTCTAACAGTCAACAGAGAATTCAGAAATGAAGATAGTTTGTGAGTCATCAGCATATAATGTGGAAGATAATTTATTTTGATTAGATAAATATACAGGATGCAAAGAAAATATGGCCTAGGACTGAGCTCTGTGGGACTCTATGATGTCATGCTTGTAATGGAAGCTGAGAAGGAAAGGTGGTAGAAATAGAAAGAAAGAGAGGTGGAATATGGAGTCAGGAAGGACAAAGAAACAAATTATTTCCAGAAGAAGGTTGCGACTCTCAGTTTTCAATACTGATGATGCTTCAGGCAAGAGAAAGAATGAAAAGTATCTTGTATTTTGCTATGTACAAGTCATTGGTAATGTGAAAGCATTTTCAGTGCTAGTTATACTTCAGATACAGACATATATACATATATGTATACATATGTGAATATTTTCAGAAAAATGGTTGAGCTAAAAGTCATGTAGGGTAGGTTGACAATTAAATGGAGGAGTGGCAATGGAGACAAACAAGATGTACAGACATTTTGGGTAGTTTGGGAAAGAAAGGACAAAAATAGGTAGGTATTGGAAGCCTAGGAAGAGGTAGGATTAAAGGAATAAGTGCTTTGTTTTTCATATATTTGTTTCTTTAAGGTGAGGCAAATTTGAACATGTTTAACTGCTGCTGGGAAGGATTCAGTAAAGAGGGAGACGCTGAAGATGTGAGACAAAGAAGATAGCCAGTGGGTGAGTCTTCCCCAAAACTTGGAAGTGAAATCCAAATCTTTCAGCAATGGTTCATTGTTGAATTAGTTGATAGATGAATTGGAAGAAGGATATCATTTTTCCTAAAACAGCAGTAAAGGGAAGAGGGATGTCTGTGGATGCCAATAGGCTTACTGATTTGGGTACTGATTTAAGGGTTTTCTTATTTGATTGCTTCTAATATCTCTCTGAGGTGGGAGGTAAAAACATCTGAGGAGAGAATGGGGGGGGTTAGAGATTTTAGAAGAGCAGAGTTTGCAACACTTGTTGGGGAAGATGGGAATGAATGCTTGTTAAGGAAACAACATAGAAATTCTGTCACTGTTTAGTTCTAAGCTGAGGTTGAAGATTTTGGATTTATGGTGGTGCTAATCTCCTTGGACTGCAGTGTGTATCTACACTCTATTCCCTTTGGATTAACTCTTTCACAAGAGTCCCTTCCCTCCTACAGACAGACTACCCTTCCAGATGTGCCACACATGGCCGAATTTACAATCAATAGAAACCATTGATCAGCTTCTGGGAATCCACATTATTTTCTTAAGCTATGTCCACCATAGTTAAAAAACCCTATATGATGGCGATATTCTAAATCTTGACTATTTCTAAGTGTTTTGTAGGCATTCACGAACTTCCAAATTTGTTGTTTTCAAGCACTGAAGGAGCACTTGGGTGTTTCAAAGCTCTCTTTAAATCACAATGAGTCTTTCAGTCTATAAAAGACTAAAGGGTGCCATTTTTTATGAACAACTACATAGTCTGTGACACAGGTTTCTTCAACTCTGTGCTAGAAATAGAGATCTGCAATGTGCCTCTAGAGCGTGGCCATGTTTATATTGTACACATTTTTATTGCTGTTGTCATTCAGGCATATTTTTAATATGGGAAAATGTAATAGGTGTTCAGAAGTCTGAGAACACTGAGGAATATTCTAGTATGGTTACTGTGGTCTGATTGACTCAGCAGCATATTGACACACATTTGGTTTTCCATATATTCAAAAGAACCAATGTTTTCTTTTTAAAAGTGATTTCATCTTCCATCATAAATGTCTCTAAGGTCTGGTGAGAGAATTCCTTGGAAACCAAGGAACATTTAGTCATTTAGTGTGTATGGGGGTGTTTTTCTCTTTAATTTATGGAGTCCTTTGAGTGAGTAAATTAAAAAGGAGTGTGTTAGTATTCCACATTTGAGAATTTGTTTTCTAAGCAACTTTATAATTTATGGTGTTTGTGATCTTCTGTGAAAAACTTTTAGTTAAATCTATGCCATGCAAACTAGTTGAACCATTTTTGCTGGGTTTTGATCAGAAGGATATTGAATGATCTCTAGTTGTGGAGTAAGAAAACTTGGGTCTAGTTTCAACTTTGATACTAACAACTGTAACCTTGAGTAACTCTTTGTCTGAGCCTCAGTTTCCTATCCTATGAAAAGAGGAGTTTTATTAGGTGACTTTTAAGAGATTTTCCAGATCTGAATGTGAATTTTAGGAGTTGGTACAGCTGTTTGGCAGCATTAAAAAAGAGCTTAATATTATTAAGGTTATTAATTCTTACATGGCACAATTAAAAATGTGCATGCTCAATCCTGGGGTTTAAGGTCTTAGTATTTATTCATTTACTCATACTTTTATTAAAAGTGAATATCAGAAATTTGTGGAGCAATGATGAACAAGAAATGTGTCAGTCCTCAGGCCCTTCTCATTGTAGCTGGGAAGAAAGATATGTCAGCTAATTATTAGAATAAATACAAGTCATTTTTCAGTAGTATCTATTCTCAACTTTCTCCTCTTAGTATATCCAACTTCCTCTCTGGAATCATTTGGTTATCTTACAGCACTTCAAACTCACACAACTGACTGTACTCTGCTCTGAAAACCTACTTTTCCTATTTTTTTTTTTTAAATAACACCAGAATTCACCAACTTGCCCAAGTAGACGTCTAAGGAGTATTGCCTGATTTCTCCCTCCTCTTTGTTATTTGCATCGAATCCACCAGCAATTACATTCAGAGCTTTCAGTTCCCAAGGCTACCACCCTAGTCCACCATCACACCTTTCTTAGACCCCTGGAAGAACCTCCTTAGTGCTCACCCTACTTCTGTTTTTGTCCCATTCCAACCTATTCCCAAAATGGAACCAAGAGCCATGTGTGAACAATATAAATTCAATCATGGTACCTCCATTCTTTGAGCCTCTGTTGATTTCCTAATGTATCTCACATGAAAGCCCAGTGATGACTAGCATGATCTGCCCCTTCCTGTATCTCCAGTATCATCATGGCACCTTCTCTCTTGACCATAAAGCTTCAGCCTGGTTTCAATTTTGATATCTTCTTCTCCAAGATGACTTAGTTTACTTTCTAGATTGTACTTTCTCACCTCTTTTGTATTTTACTACCACCTGCTCTTTTTCCTTCACAGCACTTACCATAATAACTTCTCACTTGATCATATTTTTATTCCCTTATTTATTGTTTGACTCACCCACTAAAATGGCATCTCTATCAAGGACAAGAAATGGTTAATTTCATTTACTAAACATCTTCATGGTCCTTATTGTGTAATTCGTTAAATATTACTTGAAAAAATCGGCCCAGTTATTATGACTTTTTTCTATTTTTCAACATGGAAGTATTGAGGAAATGAAAACAACAGGCTTATCATTTCTTATCAATAATGTATCTAGGGCCAAGATGACAGGGAAGTAGGAGACCATGTTTCAACTGGTCCCCTAAAGTGAGCTAAATATCTACCAGAACACTTTGAACACCCATGAAATCAGCCTGAGATGATGTAGGATTATACACTTATGGATCTCTATGGGGGCAGAAGATACCAGTGGAGAGGTAAAGCGGGGTGGGAAAGCTGTGACTGATATTGGAAGATAAATAGAAGGGGGAGGGAGCCACCAGAAGTGAACCTTTGCAAAGTAATACCCCAATACGAAAGTGCCCTGTGGTTGGGGACCAGCATTAACTTAGAGTCTGGTTAAAAGCACTCAAAAAAAGCAAAATATCTTAAGGGGCAACTGGTGGAATCAGGTGGTCACAGGCACGGTCCTAAGCCCATGGACCCAGGATGGCCACTGCCAGCAAACACCCATGCCAGAATGTGGCTGAACCTCCAGTTTCTGGTCTCTGGGCCCGAGGTATTCTGTGCTTGCACCAGCATTGGGTTAGGTGCACTCCTGGCCGCACATGAGGGAGCCTGGTGTGGGCGCCAGCCTGCACTCTCTAGAACCACAACCACTTGTGCTCCACGTGCACTGCATGACCAGGGTCTGACAGCAATCCCCACTGGCGTCTGAGAGAGAGCTCAGTGTGGGCGCTAGCCGGCAGTCTCTAGGACGAGCCGAGGGTCTGAATGCTCCCAGCCTGCGTCTGAAGGAACTCAGCGTGATCTCCAGTCCAGAATCCCTTGGCCATGGCAGCCTTCTGTGACCTGCGTAGCCGTGAGGTCTGGACCCCAGACAGCAGACCCAGCAAAGGCAGCCACTGGACGTGGGCTCCCTGGATCAATATCACTCATGATTTTAGTGGCAAAGGGGTGCAGAGACAAGCAGGTGCTTCGGGCGACCCCTGAGACCGTGGCTGGGGGCATGCACTGCCTGTGGGAGGTTGCACAGCTCAGTGGAGTTTGCAGAGGGAGAGTCTGTGTGTTCTGAACCACCCAAAGGGGAGCAGACTGAGGCTTCTCTCTGAGACGGAGGTCTGGGTGCAGTTTGCTTTCCACTAAACCCCCCCCCAAAAACTGCAAAAAGTCCCCAAAGAACAAAAAACTCCAGAGAACAAAGGCCTGAAAAACTGGTTTCTATAGAGCCCAGCCCCTTGATAGGGGGCAGAAGGACTCAACCCAAGCAAGACTGATGAAAAACAACACAACAGGCTCCTCAACGTGAGGCAGGAATCTGTCAGATTCCTAGAGGAGAACGTAGGCAGTAACCTCTTCAACATTGGCCACAGCAACTTCTTTCGAGACATGTCTCCAAAGGCAAAGGAAACAAAAGCGAAAATGAACTTTTGGGACTTCATTAAAATCAAAAGCTTCGGCATAGTCAACAAAACAAAGAGGCAACTCATGGAATGGGAGAAGATATTCGCAAATGACACTACAGACACAGGGCTGATATCCAAGATCTGTAAAGAACTCTCAAACTCAACACTCAGAAAACAGATAATCATGTCAAAAAAATGGGCAAAAGACATGAGCACACACTTCTCCAAAGAAGACATACAAATGGCTAACAGACATATGAAAAAATGTTTCTCATCATTAGCCATCAGGGAGATTCAAACCAAAACCACATTGAGATACCACCTTACACCAGTTAGAATGGCCAAATCAACAAGACAGAAAAACAGCAAGTGCTGGAGAGGATGTGGAGAAAGAGGAACGCTCTTTTTCACTGTTGGTGGGAATGCAAGTTGGTGCAGCCACTTTGAAAACCGGTGTTGAGATTCCTTCAGAAATTAAAAATAGAGTTTCCTTATGACCCTGCAATTGCACTACTGGGTATTTACCCCAAAGATACAGATGTAATGAAAAGAAGGACCATCTGTACCCCAATGTTCATAGCAGCAATGGCCACAGTCGCCAAACTGTGGAAAGAACCAAGATGCCCTTCAACGGACAAATGGATAAAGAAGATGTGGTTCATATATACTTTCCATCAGAAAGGATGAATACCCAACTTTTGTATCTACAGGAATGGGACTGGAGGAGATTATGCTGAGTGAAATAAGTCAAGCAGAGAGAGTCAATTATCATATGGTTTCACTTACTTGTGGAGTATAAGGAATTACACAGAGGACATTGGGAGATGGAGAGGAGAAGTGAGTTGGGGGAAATCAGAGGAGGAGACCAACCATGAGAAACTGTGGACTTTGAGAAACAAATTGAGGGTTTGGGAGGGGAGAGGGGTGAGGGGTTGGGTGAGGCTGGTGGTGAGTATTAAGGAGGGCATGTATTGCACGGAGCATGGGTGTGGTGCATAAACAATGAATCTTGGCACACTGAAAAAAAAAGGAAATTGCAAAAAAAAAAATTATGTGTCTAAGGCCGTTACTAATTATGCAAAGATTGGCATGATTAAAATAACAATTTGCAATTTGTTTATTATCACATTCTTCATTCTTTAAAACCATGCATCTATGAAGAGCCATAAAAAGAGAAATTCTTAATTAGACCAAGTCCAATTCTATTTTAGTAGTTGTTCATATAACAAGTTGTGGAAGAGTCTTAATTAGTGATGTATTTAATGACTGTCTAGCAATTTTTCACACCCTTTAACTTTTACTTTTGTATTCTTTTTTTTTATTGTTGTATTCTTAAAAAAATAAACAACTGTATTCCTTTGAGATAAATTTTTCACTCAGAAAAGCCCAAGTACTATTATGCTGGTAAATTGCCATCAGTTTTAGTGTGAAGTAATTTACTTATTTTTGGTCTTTCCCATTACATTGTAATCTTATTTATTTCTACATAAGATCTAGCATCACATCGGGATGGTTCATCTTATATTTATAAATAATTATTAAAGAGAAGGAAAGAGATATATAAATAATATTTGTTCACTTATAGAGTCATTTGGAATTAATGGAAGCCTGTGGGTAATACAAATTAAATGCCTTAAGAAATATGGCTCTGGACAGCTCACATTTTGTAATAATCAAGTATAGCATACTTTCAATATTAGATAGACAGTGGACTACTTAGACTCTGTTAATATAGAGCTGTCTGTCTCTTGTGTTTTTCTCATTTCCTGGAATATTCATAGCTCTCTTATGAAGACACAACACATCTCTAGCACTCTTAGTATGTAAGAGTGGATCACATAATGGGTGCCAAATACGATTTTGTTGACATGAAGTGAAATAGTTCAAGTTATTATTCAGCCTTGCAATGCTTATACTCTGTGCAATAGGAATTATAAAACTTATGAATTCTTTCTTTTTTTTATATTACAAAAATAGGATAATCACTAGCATCTTTAGTAATTTATAGTTCGGGTTACTTGGTGTGGGGTGCACATGTTATGAGGTCAAAAGCATCGAAGTGTATACAGAAAAAACAAACTTCTGTCTCACTGTTCTTCCCCAGGAGCTTTGTACCTCTCTCTCGGGATTTCTGTTCTCACCCACTTGTTCATACCTTCAGAGGTATTCTACCGAATCCAGGTGAATGTGCATATTCTTTGCATTTCTACAAGTTAGAGATTTTACTTTCATCATTTTTGAATATATCTTACATCTATAATAATATATTGAGAGTTCCTCATTCTTTTTATGACTGAATAATGTGTCTTATTGAAGGGGTTGAAATATTGTATTAACGATACATTGTATGTTAACATAATACTAACATAATCCTATGTTAATAGATATTTCAATGGCTTTCAATATTTTATCATATAACTGTTTGTTTTCATCCATTTGGGTGGCTATACCAAAATATCACAGACCAGGTGGCTTATAAACTACAGAAATTTATTTCTCACAGTTTTGGAGGCTGGAAGTCCAAGTCTCAAGTAAATAAATCTTTAATAAAAAAAAAAAAGAAGAGATTATTGACTTCTATTCTAGGCATCCTAGGATGCCAGCATGCCCTCTTCTGGGTTGTAGAATTTTTCTTGTGTCGTTGCATAGAGGAAGGGACAAAGGAGCTATCTGGAGTCTCTTTTATAAGAGGTTTCTTTTATTAGTAGGGGCACAATGAGACTGTAACATTGCTGTACTGGACATTCATGTATGTTTATGTGTGTGTATAGTTTCACATATGCACATATACGCGTACGCAGAATATTTAGAAATGGATTGCTATGTCAAAAGCTATTTGCACTGGGGCGCCTGAGTAGCTCAGTGGGTTAAAGTCTCTGCCTTCAGCTCAGGTCATGATCCCAGAGTTCTGGGATCCAGCCCCACATCGGGCTCTCTGCTCAGCGAGGAGCCTGTTTCCCTTCCTCTCTCTGCCTGCCTCTCTGCCTACTTGTGATCTCTGTCTGTCAAATAAATAAATAAAATCTTTTAAAAAAAGGAAGCTATGCACACTTGAACAGAGAATGCCACAGAGATTTAATTCCACAAGTTTACACTTAGATTAGCAGTATATAAGGATTTTTTTCTACCTCATCAAGAAACTGTGATCAAAAATTTGATATTTGTTAATTTAATAATACTATTATAATTTTTTAGACATTGATCTAGGACCTCTAGCCTGTGCAGTAAGATATGAATCAGAAACAAGAGGAAATAATTTTTAAATTTCTTTTCAACTTCCCATATACTCTATCATACTGCCTGAGACATTGTTTGCTTAAAAATCTATACTTTCTTCCCCCAGTGGTAAGAAAGATGTTGTGCAAATCTATCATAAGTTTTTACCTAGTCTTCTTGTGCCTGATGGCATGTTTGTTAGTGTATGAGCCAAATCTGTGGCCCGGGAGCAAAGAAAGTTTAACTGATCTATAGAGGATATAGAGGATTTTAATGTATTTTTTCCTGAGCTCTTTAGAATGACATTCATATCAACGAAAAGAATACAGCTTATGTTGGTCATTATTACCAGTTCAATATGAAAATTCATATCTTGAATGGTACCAATCTCTTAAAAGTTGCAGTTCATTTCAAATGTTATTTTTCTCGGGGTGCCTGGGTGGTTCAGTGGGTTAAGGCCTCTGCCTTCGGCTCAGGTTGTGATCTCAGGGTCCTGGGATTGAGCCCCGCGTTGGGCTCTCTGCTCAGGGGGGAGCCTGCTTCCCCCTCTCTGCCTGCCTCTCTGCACACTTGTGATCTCTGTCTGTCAAATGAACAAATAAATCTAAAAATATAATATTATTTTTCTCTTCTTATTTAATTTGTTATCACTGAATAATGTATCACTGATAGAAAAGTTCAGTGACAGGTTTCCATCTTAAACAGCCATTTAAAAGCTCAACCATTTGAAGAAGTTCATTATCTACACACATATTCTGCATTGAACTAATTTATAAGTGTCATGAAAATCTTAGAAAATATTTTACTTTCTATTAGCACAGGGCTATTGAAATCTTAAAAGACTAAATAATGCATGCATAAGCTATCCCTTTTCTTTTTTTTATAATAAGTGAGTTGTATACTTCATTTTTTAATTTTTATTTTCTTAAGTGGGGATGGAGGCAGAGGGAGAGGGAGAGAATGTTAAACAGGCTTCCTGCCCAGCACAGAGCCTGATGCATGAGAACCAAAATAAGGGTCTGACTGAGCCACCCAGGTTCTCCAATCTATTCCTTTTAGAAACATACTCTTTTGGATTAACATGACCCATGTCAGGCAAGCTCTAAGAGTCCTTTACAATGGTACTTTATCAGATCTATACCACAAATACTTGCTTATTTGTATAGTCATACTCATATTCATATATTCAATCACTTATTAGCAACTAATCAGGTTATTTCACTGAGCTGAGTCCTGAGGGATTTTTTTTTTAAAGATTTTATTTATTTGAGAGAAAGGGAGAGGGAGAGCGAGAGAGAGAGGAGAGAGTGAGAGAACATGAGCAGGGGGAGGGGTGGAGAGGGAGGGAGAAGCAGACTCCCCACTAAGCAGGGAGCCCATGTAGGGCTTGGTCACAAGATCCCGGGTTCATATTCTTAGCTGAAGGCAGACACTTAACTGACTGAACTATCCAGGTGCCACGGTGTCCTATGTGACTTAAGAGATTATTAACAGGCACCTGATTGGTGCTGTCAGTTAAGAACTTGACTCTTGGTTTTAGCTCAGATCATGATCTCAGTGCTGTGAGATGAAGCCCTGTGTCCAGCTCTGTGCTCAGTGTGAAGTCCGCTTGGGATTCCCTCTCCCTCTGCCCCTCCTGCTCATGTTCTCTCTCTCAAATCTTTAATAAAAAAAATAAGAGATTACTCAGTATATATTGCTTGTCTTTGGAGAGCTCACATTTTCAAATGTTGGAAGGTCATAGAGACCATGTCAATACTTTTACTGGGAATTTTGTTTGTACCTCTGAGTTTTCTTTTAAAAAACTGAGATTAGGAGAATAGACAAATAGATCTGTATCTGTGTGTATCTATCGATACGTGTGTAAAAAGAGAAATAGCAAAGTAATGAAAACAGATACTAAAGAGCAGAGAAGACATAAAAAAATAGGGGAAATTCCCATCCATTATACTTCCAGGGAAAGGCAACCACTATTAATAATTTGGCATACTCTATATCCTTCTAATCTTTTTTCTAGGTATATTTTATTTTGTAAAGATCAAACTATAGGGTGCCTGGGTGGCTCAGTGGGTTAAAGCCTCTGCTTTCGGCTCGGGTTATGATTCCAGGGTCCTGGGATCAAGTCCCGCATCAGGCTCGCCTGCTTCCTATCCTCTCTCTCTGTCTGCCTGCCTCTGCCTACTTGTGATCTCTGTCAAATAAATAAATAAAATACTTAAAAAAAATCAAACTATAATATTAAGTTTTGTTATTTTCACTCAATGTGTAATAATTATAGTGCTTCTTGAAAACTACAAAATATTCTGTTTATAGTTTTATCATAATTTACTTACTATTACTCTAATTTTAAATACCTGGATTATTTCAACTCTGTGTTAATATATATGTATCTGTATCTGCATTTTTTGTTCTATTGGGTAAAATTATTGGACCTCATGATAGAGATATTTTTATGTATTAAAGATGTGTTCATTTTGGGGCGCCTGGGTGGCTCAGTGGGTTAAGCCGCTGCCTTCGGCTCGGGTCATGATCTCAGGGTCCTGGGATCGAGTCCCGTATTGGGCTCTCTGCTCAGCAGGGAGCCTGCTTCCTCCTCTCTCTCTCTCTACCTGCCTCTCTGCCTACTTGTGATCTCTCTCTGTCAAATAAATAAATAATCTTAAAAAAAAAAGATGTGTTCATTTTGCGTTAGAAAATGTAATAACTTTTAATAGTAACTAAATTTACTATGAGTACTTCAGGTATATTTTCTCATGACTCCTTTTTAGTAGGTATTATTATTATCAATCATTTAAAACTCAAGGTACTTGAAAGCTCAAATAACATGGCCAATTTTATAAACTTTTTTGTGCTGGAATCAGGTTTCAAGCCTAGATTTTTCTGACCATAAGGATATATTTAAACAACAGAGATTTATTTTCTCACAGATCTAGATGTAGGAAGTCCAAGATCAAGGTGTTGGCTTTTTCTGAGACCTCTCTCCTTGGCTTGTTGTGGTTGTCTTTTCATTGTGTCCTCACAGTGTACATGTCTGTATTCTAATCTCCTCTTCTTACAAGGACACCAATTATATTGAATTAGGCCCTATTTGGCCTTAATTACCTTTTTAAAGACTTTATTATTATCTGTAGATGATATGATGATACAGTTAGAACTATACTCCATCCTGAATTAGCTGAAAATCTCTTCAAATTTTGAGGTTCTTTACAATATCTCATTTACATTTATTTTTCCTTTTCTCTTTCTATATTTATAATCTTTTATCACATAGAAATATTTAGCCTGAGGAGCAATTCAACTTGGACTAGGATGTTTTATATAACATAGTTTCCAAAATATAGGTATTCACCCATTAATGGATCCTGAGATCAGTGTGATGGGTAAGATTAGTGTTTTGCATGAAATAGAATAGATCAGAGGATAAATAAATTTTGTTTCATAAAAGTTTTGCTCCAATTGTGTATATGTGTAGTAAGTTGCAATAAAATGTATTTTTAATTTTAGGTAAGTAACATAATTTTTTTTTTTCTATCATAGCTTCTTTAGTGAAAAAACTTCTTAAACTTCCTGGGGGGGGTGCACTATTTATTCTGACAAATGGTCCAACCACTCTGCACTTTATTACTGAAACTTCCAAGAATGTTATTAGGTCAGCACAGACTGACCTTGGGACTCAAGCAAATCCATTGGTATCAGAATTGCAATGGGACTGAGTGTAAAATTGCCCAGATTAGCTCTTAGTTTCACCTGTATCTTCAACAGGGATCAGATGGTATTTCTCAGAGTTACTTTCTATGAAGTCTGGGAGAATTTCCATCTCCTGAATGATGAGCAATACCAGGTTACTTCTTAAACTTTTTCCCAACAGTCTTGTAGTCTGGTTTTAGGTGAAGAGTGTCTGGGTGATTATGGTGACCTTGTTGAATCATATTTCATCACATTTAATGCAGATTGGAGGCTCCACACTGGCTCTTGGCTTGGGTTGGAAACTGATTCCCCATCCTGGGGGCCTCAGTGTTCAAGAAGCCAACCCTGAGTCACCTAAGCAGTCTTACATCAGCCTACTGTTCTGGTGTTTTGTGTGATTTTCTTACGCCTTCAGTGCATACATTTTCTCCTTTTTCTTCTTCTTTCTGATTTGACTTCACTAATCTGTTATAGCCATGTAGGCTCTGGGGAATCCTAAGCTTTTACAGTCACTCATGCCAATGTGCTCATACTTCATTTATTCTGACTTATTCCAGTCATTTCCATTCCTTCAAATGTACTCCACATAACCTTCCAAATCTTGCTACAAAAATCTTCTGATTCTGTATGAATGTTTAGAGCAAATCTCTCTCTAGTGTTTATACATGCTTATAAATATAAAAGACCACACTTGTCTCCATCTTTAAGCTCTTTTAAATGAAGTGGAATTTTCTTCTATAGACCTAGAGCTTTCAGGCATTGAGTTCCTAAATAATTATAGTATTCTGATCCTATAAATTCTTCGTCATCCCTTTTACTCGTCTACTTGTTAGGTTTAATATATCAATACAATCCTCAGATTTATGTTCTAATCATGATTTAGAAAGTAACATTCCATGTATGTGTCTATTTTCAGGTTTTAGTGTTTTAGGTGTATAACATACGAAATATAAATGTTATATTTATATTTAAATATAATACCAAATAAATGTAGATATAATACCAAAATAAATATTTTCCAGTGCCCCAAATTTTATAGGCAGTCTGGGCCAGATCATAACACCTCCAGAGATTTCAATGATAAAGATAGCTAAATTATTCTGCAACATAAAAGATAAGAGACACCATAGGGGAAGGTTTTTTTTGTTTTTTTTTTTTTGTTGTTGTTGTTGTTATGTTCAGTTAGCCACCCTATAGTAAATCTTTAGTTTTGAGGTAGTGATTCAGTAGTTGCATATAACACTTAGTGCTCATCACAACTCATGCCCTCCTTAATACCCATCACCTGGCTACCGCATTCCCCCAACCACCTCCCCTCTGAGAACCTCAGTTTGTTTCCCAGGGTCCATAGTCTCACATGGTTTGTCTCACTCTCTGATTCCACCCCCCCCCTTCAGTTTTCCCTCCCTTCCCTATGGTCTACCATGATATTCTTTATATTCTACATCTGATTGAGACCATATGATAATTGTCTTTCTCTGCTTGACTTATTTCACTTAGCATAATCTCCTCCAGTTCCATCAATGTCCATGTGAGTGGCAGATATTCATCATTTCTAATGGTTAGTAATATTGCACTGTATATATACCACATCATCTTTACCCATTCATCTGTTGAAGGACATCTTGGTTCCTTCCACAGTTTGGCTATTGTGGTCATTGCTGCTATGAACATTGGGGTCCATGTGTCCCTTCTTTTCACTACATATGTATCTTCGGGGGTAAATGCCTAGAAGTACAATTGCTGTGTCGTTGGGTAACTCTATTTTTGAAGTGACAAGGAGGCTGGTAGATCAGTATTTTCAAAACTTCCTTGATAAGATACATTGTGGCCTACATATATTTCTCTTTCCAAGCGATCATTTTTTGAGCAGGTAAATAGAGGAAGGCTCTGAACGTGTTCACACATTTATGCTTTGTACCTGGTGGTGTATGGAAACCTGCACTGGCTGACTCAGGAGAGCCAGTTGTGAGCAACTATTCCCAGAATGGCTCTTAATGACATCATGCTAGTGAAAACATCAATGCTGAAACTGGCCATAGTGGGAGTATTTATACCAAAGAAATTGGCCAATATCTGTTTTTGTTTGTTTGTTTTGAAAATCTTTATATTTACCAGCAAACATTTGCTTATACCTGATTTAAAAAAAAATCTTCCTTTTCCAGGAAAAAACATAATTTTTTAAAGATTTATTTGAGACAGAGAGAGTACACTTGTCCTGTAGTAGGGAAAGGGGCTCAGGGAGAGAATCTTTAAGCAGACTCCCTACTGAGTGCAAAGCCTGAAGCAGGGCTCAATCTCAGGACCCTGAGATCATGATCTGAGCAGAAACCAAGAGTCAGACATTCAACTGACTGAGGCATCCCTAGGAAATACCATAAGCTATTAAGACACAACATGTCTGGAGAGACGGGTAAAAATGCATTTTTTTTTTTTGTCTAGAATTTCACATGTATTCTCTTGGATGATTTCATTAAAGTAATATTTTACAGCACTGTATGCATCTCCATTTTCAAAAGAAATGGCCAGTGTTGAACACTATCTTAACCCTGTCACCTGTGAAAACTGAAAAAGTGACTGAGGGGGGTTTCTGCAGTCTTATTCTAAATTTGATGTGTTCTGTCATCACATCTGTTGTCAGGTCAATGTCCACTGACTCACCCCTCACAGCCTTTAGAAGGATGTAATTTTGACTCAGTTCCTAAATTGAGAATTCAACTTGCAACTCCAGTTGCAGCTGGAACTTCATTTAGAGCACATACTCTAAACAGAAACCCTCAAGGGTTAATCTGTATTCAACTTGGACCCACTTGGAAACCTCTGCCCTTGCTTTGGGTTGCACTGAGACCAATATGCACATTCAAGGAAACAAACAAACGAGAACACTAAAGTAAATTAATGCATTACACATATAATACCTACTGAACTTGAGAGCACAGACACTAATGTAGACCTTTGACAAAAGTTTGAGATTAGAAGGCATTTGGGTGGCTTAGTAGGTTAACTGTTCCAGCTCTTGATTTCAACTCAGGTCATGATCTCAGGGTCTGGGATTAAGCCCCACTTGGGCTCTGCCCTTGGGGCAGAGTCTATTTGAGATTCTCTCCCTTCCCCTTCCTTCTGTCTCTCCCCGCTGCATGTTCGCTCGCTTGCTCTCTCTCCCCTGCCCCCCACCAAATAAAGAAAAAGAAATTCAAGATTGTATCAGTGATTCTCAAGTGAGTATGATTTTGCCCTCCAGGAGATATTTGGCAATGTCTGGAGACAGTTTGGTTGTCATAATTAGCGGGGGAATGCTATTGACTCTAGTGGCTAACACTTGCTGCTCAACTCCTAAAACGCACTGGAATGTCCCACAGTGAAGATCTATCTAGTCCCCATTGTCAGTACACTAAGCTTGAGAAACTCTAGATTGGATGGAAATAGGGCTTACAAGACCTCTCACCTTGTCAAACTTTCTCAAAATACATCTTAATTGTCTCCACTCTCTGTCCTTGGCAGCTGTCACATCTGTTTCCACAACTCCAATCTTCAGGCTACTCCACCCTTCCTCTCAGAGGCCATACTTCCTTTTCTCATTTGAAACAATTTAGCAATGGCTTATTTCTCCTCTTGACTCTCAACACTCCTGCATTCTCCAAAATTATCTTGCCACTCTACTCAGCAGGGCAAATGAGTTTCCTTGAGATCTGTTTTCCTTAGGGAGTTTTGGAAAAGGAGTAAGGAGCATTGTAAATAATAAACGTGGTTTTCTTCTCATATACATGGGAGAGTTAAGTTAATCTCACAATGCATGAGTAATATCTTTCTTAATTTTATATTCATTTTTTTCTATTCAAGTTTGTCATGCTTTCTACTTTGTTCTTTATTTGGGTAATTAAAAGGTAATAACTCAGCAGGTGGATTTTCCCCAGCTGTGTCAGAATTCCTGCTAAAATATGATTTAGAACACCTTGACTCAAAAGGGACCTGACAACGAAAGTGGTTTTTTTAAAGAATTGCACAGTGAATATGCTTCTTTGGAAAGTTTATTTTCTATCTGTTACTGTACTTTGAAGTAGAATTACTGATTGTTATTCAACTATATTTCATTACAGTTAATTGGCTTCCAACATTTGAAAATGATTTACTCCCACCACTTCAGAAGCTGCTAATAGCAGCCCCTAAATCACAATCTTGACAGAACAGCTTCATGTTCATTCTTGATTACATTGTCTTTGCAATTTCAAATTTAACAAGGTGATTACATTCTTGAATCTTTGTGCTTTGTGGAAAAAAAATTTATTTTTAGGAGGAGTGATGTGGTGATGTTCAAAGAATCCTGGTTTTAAATTAGAATCTTGAATCTTTCTCCTTCCTAAAAGATATTCCCAAATTTTACCATTCAAAGAGCAACAGACACAACTGGTCTCTGGAAAAATGCAAGCAGACTTTTACAAGAGCATGTGTACTTGAGTGGGTATAGAAGAACTTCAAAGATAAATTTGATTCTTCCTTGGCAATGTCATCTACAACTCATGGAGGTCAAGTGCAGAGCTACATACACGAAAATCACTGGAACCTCTGGCATCTTCAAGAGAAAAGTAAGCAGATAATGGGGAATGGAGCAGTTACTATCCTTCCCTAATAATAACTAAACAATTGGGCAAACCATGCTTCTGCTACTGGGTAACCCACAGGCAAATTACTTTACTTTTTGAAACTTCTATAAAATGGGAACAATGGTGTCTACAAGGAACGTCTCATAGTACTGTGTGTGTGATTCAGTGAGTTCATTATTATCTTAGTAAATATTTATTGAAAACCATGCATATAGCAGACACTATAGTAGATAAAACAGATGTAGAGGTGAACAAAGTAGTTTGGGTCTTTGCTCTTTCTAGCTTTCACTATCTAGTACTCTGCCATTCAAAGAGCAATGCATATTGGTAACTTCGGCACCCTCTGGGAGCTTGTTAAAAATCCAGCGTCTCAGGCCTTCCTCAGATGTCCTGAATCAGAATCCATGTTTTAACAAGATCCCCAGGTGATTCTTACGTACATTAAAGTTGGATAAGCACTGGTCTGGCAGGTACTATGAAAACTAATTTTGAATTTAGGAAAGTGCTATGCAAATATTTTTAAAAGGCCAGTTACTCAAAAAATAAGAAAAAGAAGGTATAAATTGTATTTCAATTTTCAAAGAAACATATGCATATGTGCATACTTAAATCAGATATTTCTTTTAAAATTATAGGGAAAATATAAGTTGTAATTATTATTTATATTACTATTAGACATTCATTTTAACACTAAAAGAGTTAAGAATAATGTCAGGAAAATATATGAGATTTCTGGAGGAAACTATCCACCGAAGCTCACATAAAAGAAGACAAGAGAGATAAAGTTACCTGGATCAAAATCAGTTTAGGTCATTCTTGGAAAATACTATCTCATAGCACTTGGTCTTTTTGGAATTACAAATGAAAAACATGAAAGGAAAAACCTCTTTCCTTGTGGGGAAGAAAGTACAGTTAAGGCGGAGAATAAGAAACAAAGAGATGAGAAAGGAAATAAGAGGGATCACTTGAAACAAGAAAAGGGTCTGAAAAGGAAAGAATAATTTAGAGTATGTACTCTGTCTCTGGTGGGTGCTCCAGACATCAAAAAGAAGAGTATAATATATTTCAGGGCTTGATATTCCTGAACAGTCATAACAGCCACAAACTACTGCCAGTAATTTAGCAGAGACACTATGTCAAGGACAAAATCCACACACACAACCTCATACTCAACCAAATTGCATGCAATTGCCTATGGCAAGTCCTTGTTGGAATCCTCTTATTGTGGCAAACATCCTTGGTATTCTAAATAGTGTCATGAAGGGGGAAAGAAGAAAAATATTCTGAGCCCAGGGCACAGATTTTCTGCAGGAATACACGAGAAAAAAATTGAACAGCTCTACAAGAAACTGTGGTTCATATGCAGACAGTTGTAAATTTTAGAGACACTATACGCATAAAATACACACTCTCGAGTACTTTTTCCTAAAAGGTAAATAAATAAGTGGACAAAGGTGACATTTGTCATGACAGAGCAGTCAGCTTCAGTTTTAGTACTGAGATGATTCCAGAATTAACCCTCCTATTATTGATTTTAAACTTTCTAGAAGAACACAAGTCCTGGAACACAGCCAAAGTATTGTGCCAACAATACAGGATTAAACACTCTAAACTCTGCTACTTGAGTAGTACACTATTAATCAAAGGGCTGCTTACTAACAGAACTGAATCCCGTTCACCTGTCCTTGGGTGATATTTACAGTGTGACACTGAGACAGCATCAATACAGCTATTTACCAAATATTCATGAGGCTATTAATATGTAGAGTTGTAGTGTGTGAGCAAGTTTTCAATCAAATTGAAGATATGAAAACTGTGGTAGCAGAATGAATGTCAGTCTTTCATGGGGAAACCAACCCCATAGTTATCATAGTTCTTATAAATGGCCTCTGTAACATCCCCATCGTAATGTCATTGCTTAGATGTCACTAATAGTAAGACACATTAATTTTAAGTTTATTGTGCGTCTCAAGTGTTATCTATACAACATGAAGTGTGGAGGTGAGAGCAGTCTAAAATAAGAAAGGCAACAAATGATTTAATATTGATCATCAAATATTTGAAGAAACCAATTGACAAAGTAAAGAAAAAAAATTGAAAAAAGCATTGCCTGCCATATTTATTGTAGGCAAAACTTCCTGTTTTATTGTTCATCTTCTTAGTGGTAAGTTCCCTGAAAGTAGGGATTGTTTTTACTATGTATTGGCCACAGTTCTGTTCATAGCAAGTAGCACAGTGCTTGACATGTATTCATTCCAAACTTTTATTGAGCATGTATTATATGACATCATTGTCCTAGACATTGGAAAACGGAGTAGTCAACTAGAAACTGACTGTCCCTGACTTCTTGTCCCAGATTCAAGAAGCACCATTCCACCCCAATATCTAGTAGAATAAATAGAAGAAATCCACACCTAGAACCAACAGAGTGAAAATATCAAATACAAGAGATAAAGAACAGACCTTAAAAATAGGAGGAACTGAAATTACTTGTAAGAGAACTGCAATTAAGCCAATAGGCAATTTCTCATTAACAAAAAAGAATTTCTCAATAACATACTCAGGAAATCCAGGGAAATTATCAAAATGTGAAGAGAAATTTGCCATTCTGGAATTATAGTCCCAGAGAATTTTTTTCAAGAAAAAAAAAAGATGAAATATAGAAGTTTTCAAAAAGTAAGGCCCTTTATTGATAGGAATTTTACTAGAAGAATATCTGTGACATATATTTCAAGAATAAGGAACTCACAAGGAGGAACACTGATATGCAGAGAGGAATGGTGAGCAATGGAAATGATAAAAAACATATGAGAAAGCCTAAAAAAAATTGTCAAACCAGTAATTATCATACTTTATGTTAGAGACTCTTAAGCAGAGAAACTTGTGAACATGTGCACCAAAAGACTTTTCCAAGGATGCTCAGAATACCCTTTTGAATAATAAAGGTTACATACTAATAATTGCTCTGAGAAAAACTGAGCAGGAGCATAAGGGTAGAGTAACTTGAGGGGTATTGCTTTTGAGGGGAGAACTGCTTTGTATTAGGAGAAAAAGAAAGCTCCCTCTGAGAGGTGACCCCTGAATGATCTAAAAATCCCTGACTTTTTAAGTCTGAAAACCAAGGGCAAGACCTGGAGCTTGTGGTGATTTTATAAAAGTTTGAGAAACTGACCAATATTTCTCTTTCTCTAACAGCTTAAGTACAATAGTGGAGATAGCAGGCTATTTAAAAAAAAGGCAAATTAGTCTAAATTACGAATGTGGAGAATTGGTCTGATATTTGGGAATCCTGCACCTTAGGCTGGACAAGATATGTAATTCTCTGTCTTCAATTTTATTGATTATAGAAGATGGAGTAGAATTAGATGATGTCTTATGTTCTTTCTAGCTCTCAAAGTATAGGATGAAAGAAAGACCAATTGGGAGCAATTCTTCTTAAAGAAGTTATCAGAATAAGTGAAATATGTATATGTATGTGTAAAATTTTAAAAACTAACTTGCTGCCACTTATTTGTTAAAACTAGTAGTAAATAGCAATGTGTTTTTCTTTAAAACAATGGAGTTTTCATTGAAATATTTTGTATTTCATATATTCCTGACTTAGCTATATGGGTTTTCATATGCATAAAGGTCAAGGTCCATTAATTAAATGGATTTTCATATTCACAAAGAAGTGGTCATCTGAAGCTGCCACATATTAATTTTCTATCAAATGAGGATCTTCTCAAGGATAAAGCAAAGGGTGATTTAGGTCCCTCTGAACTGGGCAGTGCTTTCTCAGATTCTCACAAACCCATGGTTTTAGTAACAGAATTCTAAGAGAGAAAAATGGGGGGACAATCTGTTTTTATTTGTAGCTTTATTGTAGTGCCTGATTTTTAGATATAAGCGAAGGAACTGGACGATTACTCCATCATTTCATCAGCTACCTTATCTCATATAATCAATAGAAGGCAGCCTGAGTCAAGTTTCAGTTTACTAATTATAAAAATTATGCAGCATTCTTTGCTTCCTATTCTCTTTTAACATTTTTGTGGGATTGAAGCTAACTTGTCAAATGCACTGCCTCCATTGATTATCAACACATCACAGTCTAGTTAGAGGATTACCAAACCATCTGCCAACACCAGTTTTCCTCTCTTCCCTCTCACATTGAACGGAATGATGAAATCATTTTTTTTTCTATTATCATTTCACTGTATTGAAAAAAAAATATTTGAAGTTGGTTCTTCAAAGGAAGTTACTTGAAACAAACATGTTCTTTTAAATCTGATCCAAGTGTGGCTTTAAAGAAGGAGTTTCTCTGTGGCTAGGAAAAGCTTCAAGGCTACAAATCAACATGCTACATTTAAAAATTTTAAATTTCAATATTCTTTTTCTTTCATTTTAATATGTACTTATTGTTTATCTCTGTCTGAATTCAACATATGCTTTGTTTAAATACAAGGCTTGAACTATGTCTGAGAATGACTTCAGTTATGGGAATTAAAAAGAAAAGACTACATCTTGGCTATAAGTAATTAATACTCTTTGTATTTTTGGGAAATGAAAAATGATGAACAAGTTGAAGGGTAATTTATGTATAAGAGGAAAGGTGAGGAACTAACATATTAGCATGTTAATTAAGTAGAGTGAGATTAATATTTCATACAATCATTTGTTTTAATAAATGTATTTAAGGCCATGCTACCTGTCAGTGAGAGATAATATGCTTCAGGTTCTGAAATGTTGTGGGACACTGTAGTATTTTCAAAGTCTGTTTCATTCGATATTTTTCTTACATAAAAATTATACATTTGTCAGAAGAATGTGAAAAAATATTTCAGCATAATTACTGATACCGTTTGTGCACTGCTTTTTATTTAAAATAACAGAAAAAGGGCACCTGGGTGGCTCAGTGGCCTTCAGCTCGGGTTGTGATCCCAGGGTCCTGGGATCGAGCCCCACATCAGGCTCTCTGCTCAGCAGGGAGCCTGCTTCCTCCTCTCTCTCTCTGGCTGCCTCTCTGTGTACTTGTGAACTCTGTATGTCAAATAATAAAATCTTAAAAAAAATAAAATAACAACAAAAAAAAATCTTTTGTATGGAACTAGACTTAAGACCTGAAATAATTACTTGACTTTTTTTTTTTTTTAAGATTTTTAAAAAAATTTATTTGTTGCCAAAAAGAGAGCACAGGCAGACAGAGTGGCAGGCAGAGGCAGAGAGAGAAGCAGGCTCCCTGCTGGACAAGGAGCCCGATGCAGGACTCAATCCCAGGACTCTGGGATCATGACCTGAGCGGAAGGCAGCGGCTTAACCGACTGAGCCCCCCAGGCATCCCAATTACTTGACTTTCTATGAACTTTTCTATTCTGTTATTTTCTATTTGTTATTTTCTAAAATAGCTTATCTAAGGCTGTTTTGTATTCATTTTATGTGTTTGGACAAACACACACAACATAATTTTCAGATTAAATTTGTTTACAGTTTTATTTTGGAGGAGATAGTTCTGCACAAGACATTTAATTTTTCCTCCAATTCTGAAATTCTGTGACTAATTAAGCTGATATTGAACTCTTGTCTGATTTTAGAGACTCATGATGAACAGATTAAGGAGAACTAGAAAAGACTATATTGTGGAACACCACAACATTTACTCTTCAAATTATCCTAGAAGCAAATACATGAAAATTGTAGCTGTCTTTAATTTAGCATCTATTAAGGACCAGGCACTATACTGGATTTTTAAATTATAATAATTCTTTGAGATAAGTAACAATATTTATAAGAATAAATATTAATAAGAAACTTAAGTTCAGGGAAATTAAATAAATTGCTCAAAGTCATAGAATTATTAAGTAAACAAGCCAGGATTCAAAGCCAAAATTTTTAGATTTCCCAATCCTAGACTTTTCTCGATTTTCCACTCCCTGTGTCACATCAAATATTTCCAGATCATTAGACATTATTTTAATCAAAAACATAGGGGCTTATATCTTAAATATCTGTTTTTTATAGTATGAACCTCTTTTTAAAAAGATTTTATTTATTTGAGAGAGAGAGTGAGAGACAGCATGAGAGCAGAGTCAGGGGCAGAAGGAGAAGTGGGCTCCCCACAGAGCAGGGAACCAGATGTGCTGCTTGATCCAGGAATTTGCGACTTGGGGATCATGACCTTAGCTGAAGGCAGATGCTTAACCGACTGAGCCACCCAGGTCCCTCTATGAACTACTTCCTATTTCATACAGCCAGAATATTTTATTGTTGTACATGAATTTAGTTTTTGAAACAAGTGATAATTGTCAAGTTTAATATTTTCTATAAAATGCGACATAAAGTTTTATGAAAGGAGGTTGCCAGCCTGGTATTGTTCACCCCGGGCGCCAAAAATCTGATTTCAGCAGCCAAGTAAAATCTACCTCATGAAATATCTAGGGTAAAATTTATAACAAAAATGCTTGCAAATAATGATTTAGCTTTAACTCAATGAAATGAGTAAAATTTAGAAACATTTTATCAGGTTTACCTAAGCATCAGAATAGATCATATTTTTAAAAAAGAATATACCATAATTAGAAATTATGTATAAAATGTGATTTTTTAAAAAAAAGATATTTTATTTATTTGAGAGAAAAAGAGTGCATGAGTCAGGGGTTGGGGGGAAGGGCAGAGGCAGAGGGAGAAGCAGACTCTTCCCTGAGCAGGAAGCCTGATAGTGGGCTCAGTCCCAGGACCCTGAGATTGCGACCTGAACTGAAGGCAGCTGTTTAACCAACTGAGTTACCCAGGTGCCCCTAAAATATGGTATTTTTATATATATCATATTATGCTGTACTGAGGAAATGAGGAGACCCCTGATTCCTCATCCTCTCCAACCCTCTACACCCCATCTATTACCAACGCTTTTTTTTAATCCTGTAATAGCCTTCAAGTCAGCCTCTTTCTCTCCACCCCCATTCCTACCTCCTGAGAAATCCTTTTTATGGGTGACGTCCATGTCTCCCTAACTAGGCTCACTAGATCTGCTCCTGCCACCCTGCAATCCTTTCTTAATATGGTAGCTGGAGAAATCATTTTCAACATGTATTTTCATCTTTTTCTTCCCATGCTTAAAACTCTTCAGTGTCTTCAGGTTAATCCTAATATCATGTCTTGATTTTTAAATATGGCCTACAGGGTTTTGTATAAATAATACCTCCTTCCTCTTTTTTTTTTTTTAAGATTTTATTTATTTATTTGACAAGATCACAAGTTGTCAGAGAGGTAGGCAGAGAGAGAGAGGGGGAAGCAGGCTCCCGGCTGAACAGAGAGCCCAATGTAGGGCTCGATCCCAGGACCCTGAGATCATGACCTGAGCGGAAGGCAGAGGCTTTAACCCACAGAGTCACCCAGGCAGCCCTCAATTTTTAGTTTTTTTAAAATTTTTTTCATCAGAGTTTTGTAGCTTTCCTCATATGGTACATATTTTGTTAGATATAATAATATTTTTAAAAATTTAATTATTCAATTATTTCCAAAATTTTAAAAACTATCTACCTTTTCAGTAGACTGATAGTTGTATGAGATCAAAGCCAAAGACTACATTGTTTACTACTATATCTCTTATAACACATAATGGACACCTAAGGAATATTTGTTAAATAAATGGAATGATGAATGCTGTATGTGCTGAGCGATATCATATAGTGAAAACTGGTGTTATCTCCCAACATCTGTCTATCCCAAATGGATGGTCCAGCCACAGTGTGGTAATAAATTACCCCTTAGGAATGATTTTTTCCAAGAAGAGTATGACCATTCTATCTGATGAAATGTTAGGAAAAGTGCTGGGGAATTCAGGGGGAAATGTTCTTACTCTTCAAAGAGTCACTGTAAGAGGTGTGTTCCCTTCTTCATAGACATGTTGTTGGATCTCGATCCAAAAACCAGAAGTTATGCAGCCATCCTTCCATCAGTGTCAGCATAAAGACAACATCAAGGATGGATATACAGAAAGATTTAAGAAAAATCCCCAATTGATCCCTGAATAGTGTAATTGAGCTCATGAATCAACCACTCTGGTGTCTGCCTTTCTTCTGGTTGTCAAATTCTGTGAAATGATCTATGTCTTAGTTGCATAAGCTAATGTAGCCTCTGTATTATGAGAGCATTGGGTATTTTAAAATTCTTTAAGTTTGAAAAGTTTCTGTATGAGGTCTACCTAAGCTAAATTCACATATCCCCAACTGGATAGAAGCAGGAAGATCCTGATACTTCCTTGTTGACTCTATTTGATGTGCCCACCTTCTTCTCACACCCACTTCTAAAGTACATATACTATGTGCTCTAGTTCTGCCCTAGGTCATCTTTGTACAAATATCTTAACTGGAGTCCACTATGTACTAAGTAGATATATGTATTTTTCTAAGTATTGTGTATTTTCTTTTTTAAAAAATTCAGGATATAATACTTATATCACCATCTTAATTTATTAAGGTTAAAAATAATAACCTCGAATATGACGTTCATAAAAAAATATATTCTCATAGAAGTGTTTTAAAATCTCATATAATCTTTGTCCTTTTTACTTTATTATCAGATTCCTCTGTATACACATATATGCACTTCTGCATGCACACACACCCCACCATACTTTCTCTCACATTCCTTTAAATTTCGTCAATTATCTTTGTGCTGCCTGCATAACTTGGAAATGAAGGGAATTAGAATGTTAAGTGGATTAAAAGGTTAATTGCCTAATTTTAGTTTCTTTCCTGAAAAGACTATTTTGACCTATACAAGTTTCCTTTCCAGAAGTTAGGAATCTTTTGAAATATACTTGAATGAATTAGTCTTTATCTCACAAGTTAACTATTTTTATATAGTAGTTCTAACGTTAGTTCTTGGTAACTGATATTTTTCTTTTTCTGCTACCATGTCTGGGAAATTATGATCTCTAAACTTAGTCTCTGTTAACAATTATACTAAGAAAATATTTTGGAAAATGTCATAAACATCTGAATAAGCCTAGCATATTTCTTACTTTTCAAGATGCCATCTGGAAATAAATAAAAATATCTGAAAATTTAGAAATATTTCAGAAAATATTCTACTTTTAACTAAATACTTATGGTGACAAAGTGGCCCTTCAAAGGTGTTAGAAAAATACTTAATTTGCAAGATTCTTCATAACAAAAACCTTTGCTATATCCCAGTATAATTCTCTAAAGTACTGATGAAATATTGCAATTATTCTCAGCATACCATTAACATTTAAGCATCTCACATTCAGTAAGGGGAATTTGAAATGTTTCATGTCTTAAATGTCCCCAAAGTGTTATTTGCTTGAATTTTCAGACTTTGCTTACATGATAAAAATAAAACTATTATTGATTTGATTGGGCTCAGTTCTGTGAGTTTCATCCTGGATGATCGAATTTTCCAATCTACACATTTGATTTCTCTGATTTGAATTCAGGATATATTTAAAATATACTGTTTTTATAGGATATTAAAGCACTATTCTGAAGAAGTGACCTTTAAGAACTCGACTATTGATTCTACTCTTGTATAGTTTTTAGGAACCGATGAAAGTAGAGAAAAACCTATGGTAGGGCTTTTAGAATTAATATCCTTGGTCCATGAAACTATTATTTATTTTTTCTTTCACCAGTTAAGAGGACAAGGTCCTCAGTTGATGAGTTTTAACTCTTTTTTTCTTTCTAAAATTGTCACCTTCATTGGGAATGTGTCGACATATCCGTGAAGGAAAGGTAGTGGCAAGAAAAGTTCCTAATGTGATTGTCAGGAAGGAAAGAAAGTTGAAGTGATAGAGCCTGAAGGCCTAAGGCAGGGAAAAATGTAACAAGAAAGGAGAAAAGAGAAATACAAAAAATTGGAGATTAAATAGCATAACTAAAAATGCTCCTACTTCTGACGCAGGAAGCTTGCTAGGCCCGGGTGGAATTCATCTGTGGATGAGGTGGTGACTAAAGAAAAAAAGCCAATAGAGCTGACTGAGTTGGGCTGGGAGCAGTCATTACCTCATGAGAACATTTATATGGCTTGTCTCTAAAGGCCAATAAACTAACACATGACCTCGCTGACATGAGGCACTGAGCAAAATTGGTCAGTACATCAGAACAAGTCTGGTAGAGCACTAGTTTATTTCCTGTGTTTTTGGTTGTTTACAAAATTATAAAATATAAAAAATGCACCAAAGGGTATCTTAAGGGTGCAAGTGATGTTTCACAAACCTAGATAACATTAGAAGCTCTTACAAATACTGACAACCAAACACCTCAGTATAATTAAAATGGTGTCGGGGCATCAGTTTTTGTTTTATGCTTTTTAAGCTCTTTAGATAAGTGTACTGGGAAGCCTGGATTGAGAGCCACTGGTAAAAAACGGTCTTCTATATTATAATGTTTCACTAAATTAACTTTTGGAGGGGAATCTATTTGATGCATGCAGTTTTTTCCCCCTAGTTTTATTAAGATATAACCTCCAAACGTCACTGTGTAAGTTTAAGTCATATAACATAATAGTTCGCTGGCCAAGCAGGCCCAGTGGTTTTGCTCTGTAAACTGTTGGCCCTTCCTGCTTTTCCCTCAGCTACAGCGCCTCTGAAAGACAGCTCCCAGATGTTCTCATCAGCCAGCCCTTCTGGTTAGATGGGGCTGGGAGCCACAGTGAGTGGGTAGAGCTCCCTTGCCTGGGTGGGAAGGGGAGCGGCCATTCCAGGCAACTCTTTAACAGACTCCAGCTGGAAAGAGCTAGGAGCTACACATAGCCTTGGCTAAGAATTAATCCCCTAGCCTGTGTTGTGTGTAGCACAGAAACCCTCCATGCCTGGTCCTGGTTTTGCGCTGGGGGTGATCAGCTCTGTCTACCCGCCTCTTGGTTTGAGCATTGCTCTGCTACACAGCTTCCAGGGATTCCTGCCAGCTCTTCTGGTCAGATGTGTCTGAGAGGCACTCCCCACAGTAGGTGGGGTTGTGACTCAGCTTCTTGCCTGGGTGTGGGCAAACAGGCCCTTGAGATGGCAAAACTCCTCATGAGAGCATCTGAATCAAGCAGATCTTCACTCTAGAGTTCCCTGGTCAGAGGGCACCACCAATATGGTGCTGCAGTTGAGAAAACCTCTAGCTGGGATTTTTACTTGGGCAGCTGGTATATAAACTCTGCCAGACTTCATGTGCTAGTTGTTGCTAACCTCTCCCCCTTTCCCCATCACAGTCAGAGTCCCACCTAATTGAGCCCGGCAGATTCTTCTGCATTCCCATGAGGCAAGTTCAGAGTAGTGACACTCACAGACCCAGAGTGACACACAGTGCTGGGGATGGCAGTGCTGGTTGTCCCTCCTGGGTTCTCTCTTCCCCCTGGAGGAGGTGAAGCCTCCAGAAGTGCTCTCCATCACGTGGTGTTGTGCTGGCCCGGGAGAGGGGCATTTCAGTCGACATGAATGCAGTCTTTCTTGGTATCTGTGGTACCGGGGGTGCTTACCCCCGTGTTCTAGGATTTCCTCGGTGAATTTGCTTGTTCTTGAATGGTTGTTTGTTGTTGTTCTTATGAGAGCAAGCGAAATTGGGAATGACCTCTGTCACTGTCTTGGTGATGCCACTTGTATATAGTTATTGTTCATTCATTTTTTATTGTTGAACAATATCCTGCTGTATGAACATAAACCATTTTACTGTGAAATCTTGTAGCACCTTCTGCAAACTGAGCTTTTGTTTGTTTGTTTGTTTTTTCTCTCATGGCCAATTTATTGTGAGGAAATCTTATTAGGTTGTAAGTATGGATTAAGGTAGAAGGGGCAATGCAGCAGGGTTATTTGAACCATCTCTTAATTCAACTTACTTGTGCCTGAAAACTTGTCTTGAACTGATATCTTTTATACCATTTCCAGTTAGTTGTGAATTGCTGCCCTGTCCCTTTGAAGCCAATGGACTGCGGGAGTAAGTGCATGACTTGGGATCTGCTGGTCCTCTCACCTGCACACCATAGGGAAACTGTGGGTCTGATAGAGCAATGGAATGGATTTTTAAAGGTGCAACCATAGTGCCTGCTTGGAGGTGATAGCCTGCAAAGATAGGGCACTGTCTTCTCAAACACAGCATACAGCCTCATTAGAAAAATGAAAATGTGCTCTGTCTCGAGTAGTCAGAATACAAAGAACCAGAAGCAAGGACCGGAAATAGGAGTAGCTTCATTTACCATCACTCTTGGTTATCCACGTGGGAATTTTAGACTTCCTGAACTTGGAACTGTAAGCTTATAGAGAGCCCAGTTCCCAGAGAAGGAATGCTTCCTTCAGATTCAGAGTCAGAGTCAGATTCTTGTGAAATTTTATTCCACGGATGTATCTGATCCCTGATGGTTCCTCATTCTAAGAGACTAGCTGGCTGGAAAAATTCGCCATGTTGGCTTTGGTAATTGACTCTTTCCCCAGGAGAAGACAGAGCTTCTGTTACACATCTTCTGAAGAGAAGATTGTGTTTAGAACCCAAATGGTCCAGTGCTGTGTCCTTTGACACTTCTTTGCCGCATTCTGATGGTAAATTAATAAAGGGAGCAGCCAATGGAAGACTTGGTGAACAGAGGCTCTGAAGAAGTGCCTGTGTCACCCTACCACACACAGCACCTAACCCAGCAGAGGAACCAGTTGAGGGTGAATCTGGAATGATAAGCAGAGGAGAGAGACAATGAACATCAGAGCTTTGTCCTTGTAAATTTACGTAGAAGAGATAAACCAGAATCCTGGAGTTTTTCCCAGATGAGTGAACTTATGTAAACAGGTGGATTCAAGCACAGAAGTGTGGGCTTTAGTGGAGACTGTGGTGAACCAGCCTGTGGTGAACCCAGATGCCCCACTTATTTCCCCAACTGCTAGGAATGTTAACGGCTGACAATCCACAGCTGAGTTGCTGCTCTGCGTAGTTGTCGGCCAAAGACAGCTGCTCTGCTCAAGTTTATGTTTCTTCCCCAAAGGCAACTGCATTCAGTGACAGGTCAGCATGGAGGTAAAAATGCCCAGCTCTCTGGCCTCAATCTGGGACATCTGTGAAGGCCAATCCGAATGCCAGCGCTCCTACAGTTTTGACCCAGGCCTCTCCTGTACCGCCGCATGTCAGTTCTACTCCTCCTGCCCAGTCCCGCTTCCCTTCCCAACAGTGACTTTCTGAGAGCTCTCATTAATCTATCTGGAGGCAGATCTTTTCATCAAAGTCTGCTCTTTGGGATACCTGAACAAAGACAATGTCCTATCTTTTACATTTTTATATAGGTGTATGCTTTCTCGCCCCTTTTTTCTTTTTGCTTCGGTTTTTAAAAACCCATTTCTTAGTTCAGAGAAAAAAATGAGAACCTCATTTTGTTCTGTTCTTAACTGCATTCGGTCTGCTGTTCAACTTGTCCTTCTAATTCATTCAGTTCAGATATTTTCTTTTTAATTTGCAGAATGTTCATGATCTTCTTACAGATTTGATTTCTCAAATTTTCTACCATTTGAGCTCTTTTGTCTCTCTTTTTCTCTACTCTTTTTAATATATTAACCATAAGTGTTTGAAAGTCCTTGTTTGCTAACTCTGCTATCTGGGTTATCTCCCCTCTGCTTTTTTTTGTGAGAGTCAGTAATTTTCCCTCATCTCTACATTTCTAGGAATTTCTTTTTTTTTTTTTTTTTTTTAAAGATTTTATTTATTTATTTGACAGACAAAGATCACAAGTAGGCAGACAGGTAGAGAGAGAGGAGGAAGGAGGTTTCCTGCTGAGCAGAGAGCCTGATGAGGGGCTTGATTCCAGGACCCTGGGATCATGACCTGAGCCAAAGGCAGAGGCTTTAACCCACTGAGCCACCCAGGCGCCCCTCTAGGAATTTCTTAATACATGTTGGACGTTGTATGTAATAGAATTCTAGAGGCTGCAGATGATACTGTTTTCCTTTGTTGGTGAATAGAATGAGGGTTGGGACATGTGAGTCCAATTAGACATTAATCAAGGTTGGTGCTAGGTTTCAGTATTAGTAAACTCACTTTTGCTTGGCCCCACTCAGATTTGCTGTGCTTTCCTTCTCCCTGCATTTTTTTTTAATATTTTATTTTCTCTTTTTAATGCATGTGGTTTTGGTTCCATGTCTCAGTTTTGGAAGAGGACTCCAGAAAATTCAGCTTCTGCCTTTTAGAGATAATCAGCCCAGGTCTCCAGTCTCCTATTGGAATTCTTCAAAATATGGAGATATCCTTGAAGGTGAGACAATATGTTCGAATTAAGCCACTCCTATTCCTCTAAGACTCCTGGAGACTGCAATTTACATTTTGGAAGCTTTTGGCTTAGTTCCTCTGCTTCCTGTATAGCCCCAGAAGTTAGCAAATGGTCTGTGACGAACTGGTTTCCAACTGGTCATATTGGTGTGTCAGACCCACTCACTGTTAGACTAGCTTCTCTTCTCCAGAGCTTGGGCTCTGACTGACCAAGCCAGTTCTTGAACAAAAACCTGGAATCAGAAAGTACCCACAGAGGAAAGAAAGATAAACATCCTTGCTCACATAAAAGCGTTTTGCTTTTTTTTTTTCAATTTTTTTTTCCAATTTATTTATTTTCAGAAAAACAGTATTCATTATTTTTTCACCTCACCCAGTGCTCCATGCAAGCTGTGCCCTCTATCATATGATCTCCCTGATATGAGGAAGTGGCGTTTTGCTTTTTTTCTGGAGTTTTAGTGTGTTGCTTCTGAAGTTCTCTAAAGCTTGAAAAATATCTTTATAGTTTATCTGGCTGTGTCCCGTTTGCAGCAACAATGCTTTCCTGTGCTGGCCTATTCTGTTCTAAAACAGAAGTTCCCTTATCATTACTTTTTAATTCCATCAATTATGAATTGTTAATATTGTGGTTGGGTAAAGTCAAGCTTTCAATGATTGTTATGTTGGCCATTTTCTATCTGTACAAGTCATTTTTCATCTTAGCTTTCCTTCTTAAATCAATGTGTTAAAGTACATTCTTTAGAAGTTCCTTTAATGAGCTTTTGTCAGTGGTAATACTCTTGCTAAGTGTCTGCGTAAAAGTGGTTTTAATTTGGGGCGCCTGGGTGGCTCAGTGGGTTAAGCCTCTGCCTTCGGCTCAGGTCATGATCTCAGGGTCCTGGGATCGAGCCCCGCATCAGGCTCTCTGCTCAGCAGTGAGCCTGCTTCCCCTTCTCTCTGCCTGCCTCTCTGCCTGCTTGTGATCTCTCTCTCTCTCTCTCTTTCTGTCAAATAAATAAATTCAATCTTAAAAAAAAAAAGTGGCTTTAATTTACCCCAGTTTCCAAAATGCGGTTTAATTGGATATACACTGAAAGTTATTTAGTCTCTTTGCCTTGAAGATTTAATCCAATTCTCTCTAGCCTTCCATCACTGAGAAATATATTGTTGGTGTAAATGTAAATTCTTTCTAAGGGTTCTGTCCTTTCTGTTGAACTTTGAAGATTTTCTTTTGTATTTGGTATTCTTCAGTTTCTCTGGATGGGTCTGATTGTAGGTTATTTATTTGTTTATTTATTTGACTTTTTTTTCCCTTTGCTTAGGATGTATTTAGCTTTTTTTTTTTTTTTTTAAAGATTTTTATTTGTTTGACAGAGACAGCGGGAGAGGGAACACAAGCAGGGGAAGCCAGAGAGGGAGAAGCAGTCTTCCCACCAAATGGGGAGCCTGATGCGGGGCTTGATCTCAGGACTCTGGGATTATGACCTGTGCCAAAGGTAGACGCTCAACCACCCAGGCGTCCCCTGTATTTAGCTTTCTGAATCTCGAATAAGTCTTTTATCAATTCTGGAAATTTCTGTCATTATGTTTGATTTTATGTATGTCTTGCTAGCTCTCTTTCTAGTAGTCCAGTTAAATGTTTATTATATGTTCTCACTTTATTATCTGAATCTTTTATTCTCTTGTCTGTTTTTTGCTGCTGCTTTCCCCCTCCCCCCAAGTTTTATTTGGGATAGTTTCTTCTGACCTTCCTACCGGCTTACTGGTTCTCCATTTAGTTATATTTATCCTGCTGTTAAGTCCATTCAAAGAGTTTTAAATTTCAAGAATTTCTGTTTGGTTCTATTTCTAATCACCGACATCAACTTTTATAAGCCTACTTTGGAACATCTGAATCTAGCTTACAAATTTCTTAAAGTTTCTCTAATATTTTCCATATTTTTTTTGTCTTTGCTATATTCTAAATATTATTTTCATTTCCTTCAGTTCATTTGTTCTCTCTTCAGAATTTAATCAGTGTCTAATCTGGAGTTTCTAAATTCAGTTACTACGTTTTAATTTCTAGAAGTTATATTTGGTTCTTTCCAGACCTGCGTGGGAAATTTAGAGATTCTGTTATTGCTTAATTATAATTTTACTATAGTGTTTTATTAATATAAACATTTATAATCTCTCTGTGGCAATTCTAATATTTGTAGCTTTTGTATATCTGCTTCTGCAGTTTATTGCTTTGGCTCTTTCATGCATGTGGCTTTTTTTTCCTTTTGTGGTTTGATATTTTTATTTGTAATGTAATCCTAGAATTGTATCTTTGAGAATATTTGATCTTAGATTTAAAATTTGTTTCCAGAGGGAAATTTTGTGCTTCATCTGCAATGTACCTGAGAGCTTTAACAATCTGGGGACACTCTAACTTTTTTGCTTGAGTTTCTTTCCCTTTACCATACCTATTAGTACTAATTTCAGCATTATAGCCTATTGAAGGCAGGTGTTCCTATTATTTTTCTCAGAGGAGCAAGGTTTTTTTAATCCCCACCATCCCGCCCAGTTCAGTGATTATAATAATCAAAATTATTAGACTAAATGTAGTTAAAAATAAGCCACAAAATTTCAGTGGCTTAAGAAAATGATGGCTTATTTTCCTTATGCCAATTCTGATGTGGAGTGGGCCGTCTTCCCACATTTTTTAACTTTAATATGTGGAACACATTACCTCCCAAGAGCCAGGTCTGGAAAGAGAGTACATTATTTCCACCCACATCCTACTGGCCAGATTGCTGTCACACAGCCCCATACAAACTGCAGGGAGCCTGGGAAAGAGCATCTTCCTCTGTGCCCAGGAAGAAAAAGGTTATGATAAACGTATAATATTGTCTCAGTCAGGGGCGCCTGGGTGGCTCAGTGTGTTGAGCCTTTGCCTTCGGCTCAGGTCATGGCATCGGGCTCTCTGCTCGGCGGGGAGCCTGCTTCCTCCTCTCTCTCTGCCTGCTTCTCTGCCTACTTATGATCTCTGTCTGTCAAATAAATAAAATATTAAAAAAAATATATTGTCTCAGTCACATCTACTGGAGTCAAAAGGCATTCAGGCATCCAGCACTATGTGAAGGTCTCCATTCTAATTTCCCAACTTGCAGGAGACTTAGGCTTACTTTTTCTTTATTTCTTTTTCTTTTTTTCTTTTTAATGCTTTCCTAAATCAGGCTTGTGGTCAGTTAAAATCAAAGTCTTGGGGGATGCCAGTTTTAGTGTGTCTAGGCTTGCTGGATTTGTACTTTGTTGACAGTTCTGAGAATTTCCCTTATTTTTCTGCCAGCTCATCAATACATTTTTAAAACAGTTCTCTTAAAATGTACATTTTGCACACTATTCTTAGGTATTCTGCACCAGGAGGATTTCTTAGACCAGCTAGTCTTATGTGTTGCAGGAAATGGAAGTCAAGTTCAGCTTTTGGGAGATTATTCGGGCCCCAGTTGATAGCCTGTATTGCAGTGTGGTTTCTCATAGCGAGGAAGAAACTGGGTGGTTTCTTCATTTTGAGAGTCTGAAATGTTACACCTACAGGAGAAGATAGCTGTTCCTGTTCCTTAGTACCCATATCTTTCTTAATTTTATTTCATATGAGAAAGCCAAGTTACTCCCAGACCAAGTTGTTTGAATTAAATTTCCAGCAAGCTGCTTTTAGCCAGCTTGCAATTAGACCACTACAATATCACTTTTCTCATTTCTTCCTTTTTAAGATATCCTTCAGGAAGGTATAGGGACATTCAGTCTGAGGGGAAGAAAAACTGGTTTGATAACACCACATAACTTCATAATCACCCACATTTCAATTAAAATGAGGTAATAATGGGGATATCAAATGTTGAATTATAGTTAGTGTATTAGCATTTTCTTATTTTTAAAAAAGTTAAGTAAAGCTCCCTCATCAGTAGGAAACACTGAAGATTTATGAATTAAGGTAAGTGGTCCAATCCAAGATTATTTATTGTGAGTTGTCATAGTTGTAGATCATAAGCTAATCTAAATGCAGTGTTTAATTACTTATAAAAAGTAAAGTGATTAATATGGCATAGTCAATGTTGTTTAAGCTCAGTGGGTATTAACCAGAGCTATATATTCTCATATAGTGTTGAACTGATTTCTGTTGTAAAAAATGGGTTAAAATTACTTTTGCAAATGTTTACAGTCCTTAGGAGTCAATATCAGATTGAGTTCCATTTAGAATTTTAAGTCTAAATTACTGTAATTAATTCAGTGATTGATAAAGTCTCTTGTGTTTTTGTTATAACATTTCTAAAAGAATCTCAGTTTGGCAACATTAATTAAGCAAAGTTTTCCATTTTTATGGGCTGATTTCATGAACTTCATCATAAGCATTTGCTCTAGTTTGGAATCAGTACCATATAGAGCAGACCTAAAACTTTGTCAAATTTTTTTATTTATACATCATATCTTTTAGCTCTTCAAATGAAAAGATTGATATATCCTAATTGTTAAAAACTACTTTCTATATTGCTTTCTTTAGTTTACTTTAAGTTACCAAAAAAAGTTGACGTTATAAACTTCTTTAAACTTACCTTATTGTAGTTTCAAATTGTCAAATTCATGACCATACATCAATAATATTGCCACTTTGGTTATAGAAGGTAATTATTGCTTTTTAAATGTAACCATTCTTAAAACATTTTCCTGTGTTTTAGATTTGATAGGCCATATTCCCTCATTTCACTCATTTCTTTCCATGACCATATGGGTGGTTGCTTAGATAAGACACAGCAGTTTATAAGTAATACCTGTAAGTCCAATGAAAAGAGAACATGTATTAGTGTTTGCATTAAAAAAGAAATCCTGTTCTATGGCCTTTGTGCTGGTTTTCCCTCAAAAATTGTTTTTGTGCTATTCACAATTCCAGCATGGTTTCCAATTTCCATCATATAAGTCATAGTTACTACAAAGGGGAAAGAACGTCTGCTAAAGAAAGATAAACTGGTGATAGCTAGATATGGAGTATAAGCGCCAGGCAGCACAGATAGGAAGGTATTTGAGGTATAGGTATAGGTATAGGAGGATTTGAGAAAAGGATGACAATGCTTGAATTGGAAAGGTCAGGAAAGATCCAAGGAAAGATCCAAGGACTTGAAATGGTTTATTATAGTTACTGTACTTTTTTTTTTTTTCATGTTAAGACCCAAGCTTCTAAACATTTTATAGGTGATTTTATTTCTTCTTTTGTAGGGTTATTTTACTAAGTTAATTTGGCAAATGAAACTTTTGTTTGTACCTTAAGCACCTGGAAAAACACGTCCTATAATTTAAGTAGGTAGATTTTTATATCTTAAGGCAAATCTTATCAGTGGATCCCATTGAGATTCTTTCACCAGAGAAATTCTTCTATAACTAAAATTTTGTAAACAGTATTTGTATATTCTTGGAATTCATGCATTGACCCCTGGTTAAGAACCTATGCTTAATATATAATAATAATCCAGTATTAACAGAATCAAGTTTGAAAGTCTAAAGAAAAAAAAAGTAGACTATGATGAGAGTAAATTATTCATTTAAGTAGTTTCTACCACCTTCCCTGTGTCTTTCTGTAGCTTTGTATTATTATTCTGATTTTAAGTATTATAAACTGGACCCCATGTATTATACACCCAAGATGAAATAAAGTATTTAGGAAGCCAGGTAGGTTAATGAGTTCTTTAAGGCATACTAAGGGTGGTCCAAGGGGTAAGTTTTCAAAGGGAGAGGGGTAAAGAGAAGGAGGCCAGAGCTGGTTTCCAGAGATCTAGAATAACTACCCTTTGATGAGAGTCATGTATATTAATCTGTTTGGGCTGCCATAACAAAGTACCAAAAACTGAGTGGCTCAAAAAATAGAAATTTTTCTCACAGTTCTGGAAACAAGAAGTTCAACATCAAGGTTCAGGTGATTTGGTTTTTGGTGAGGACATTCTTTCTGGCTTGTAGATAGCTGCCTTCTTGCTGTCCCACCATAGCCTTTCCTCAGTGTGTACATGGAGAGAGAGCTCCCCCTCTGGTGTCTCTTCTTATAAAAGCATTAATCCTATTGGAGCAGGACTCTACCCTTTTTATGTCATTTAACCTTAATTACTTCCTTGAGGCCCCATTTTCAAACATAGTCACCCTAAGTGTTGGGACTTCAACAAAAGATTTTTTGGGGTGCAGGAAAAGACATAATTTACTTCATGATACTCTGCATCTCATAGTAAACTTATAAACCAATAAGGAGTAGTGAAGAGTGTTTATCATATCAACTTTCTTAGCCACCTTTGTTCAACTCATCCAGCCAAATGCAGGTTCAAGAGTTCCACTTATGTATTTACTGAAACAAAATTTTTAGGATTTGGCCAAAAATCTCAATAAGACAGGTGACTGATTTGCATACCAAATACTGAGAATCAGTAACCTAAAATACTTAGTAAGAATTGCTGCTAGGGAAAAACAGTAGTTTCCACCAGGGAGATGATTTTATTGAGTACTTATGAAACTCTTATATATAAATATAAGCTTAATAAGTACACTTTCTAAAACTTTTCTTGTACTCAAACAGTGAAAATCATGTTTGTATCCTCTCAGTGTGCTATGAAGTTTAGCAATGTAGATTAATTTGATCAAAGCCTTGTTGTTTGAACCCATTTCAGAAAAAAAAAAAAGAAAAGAAAACCTTGTCCTTTGCTGTTGCAGTTGGCATAAACTCCAAGGAGTGATTAGAATTTAGTGAAAAATTTTGAGAAAGGTAACAGATTTCTTATTGTGTAAAAGAATCCCAATACATGATTAAGAGAAACAAAACTTTCCTTTGCATTTTAAATATTCATCTCAAATTGCCAAATTTACATGTGGGGAAGATGAAGGGGAAACCGGTTTTTTATTTGGTGGATTGAATACTGCTCTGTCGGATGTCCAGGGGCAAAAAAATCAAGCAGGAGAAATAAGCTGCTATTTGCAAAGTGTTAAAACAACAGCCAGATTGTTTCTTCTTCACTTACTGTGCACAGTATGGGCTGGCACCACTGTGGTAGCTTAGAAATCTCAAATGCTGTCAGGAAAAACAAACCCAACCCTCCAGACAGAATAAAAGGGTGAAAATGCAAGCAAGGAGGAAGACCAAGAATTTATCTGCAGTTAACAAAAGAATGATATATTTGCTAACAGAACGGTGAAAACTGCTGTGTGAGAAGGGAGTGATCTTGGGAAACGTCTTCCATTTTGCTGTCTTCATTCCTGAGTGTAGCATAAATGTTGATTTAATTAGCAGTGAATTCTTTGAAGATGTAAAATTTCTTTTAAGACCCGAAAGCCTATATAGCTTACATGATGTTTTGACTTGAAGAGTTCATATATTTCTTAGCTGTTTATTGAAAGAAATGTCTTGTGAAGTTTTTTTGTTTTGTTTTTTAGTGAAAACTGAGTGAATGGAAAGAAAAGGAAAAGGAAATTATCTTTTATTACACTAAACTAGTTTTAAGTTGTTTACCTGGAGCATACCACAGGGCAAATATTTCTTGTGGTAAATTATCTCTCTGCCTCCCTTTCTGTCTCTCTTTTCTACATTAAAATATATATATATATATATATATATATATATACATATACATATATGTGTGTGTGTGTGTGTGTGTATATATATATATATATATTTCCAGGGAGATTGTGTATATATACACAATCTCCCTGGAAATTTCCTTGTGAAGCAGTTGTAATATCTACAACCACTATGGTATGGGCAATTTTAGCATGAACGCAGGTTTAAGTTGCTAAAGATATTCTGATCACAGTTGCTGGAAAGGTAAACTTTACAATAAATAAATAAATAAATAAATAAGAGACAGAGAGAAAGAGACAGAGACAATTTAGTTTTACTGAAAATGTAAGTCATTTGACTGAAAAAAAAATCAGTTTTTTTTTTTTCTGTTGTTTGGTTGGTTTCCTGCACTGCTTTGTTTTCCTTTTTTCACTTAGTGTAGGACAGATTTTATCCTGATGATTTTTATAGCATTTTCCAGGGAGGTAGGTTTGTGGTAAGGATCTATCTTTTCCTCTCAATTAAGAGTGCCTCAAACTGGTTTTCTTCTGTAAAGTTTTAGTACATCATGTGGTTTAACTTAAAAATTAGAGATTAAAAAAGGGTTGGTACTACTCAGAAATATTATCTGTAAATACTTCTGTAGAAATGTCTTGATAATAGACTTAGTTAATTAATAAATATTTCAATCTAAACAAAAATAAAACATTAAACTGAGTAAATTTCCAAAGATCTTATTGGCTTTTTTCAATGACTTATGGTCTGAGCAGCTTCTTACCTAGGAGATAGAAAGATGTTCCAAGGAGCTGTACAAATAAATGTTCATTGGCAGAAGGGAGTTAGGACAAGGAGGCAAAAAGTAGATTGGTTCTGTCAAAGTCACTTTCCTTTAGGAGATGACAGGGTCTATAGGCAGCTTACCTAACTAGTGCTCATCATTATAATTAACTTTTGGTTTGGTGATATGGGTCTTAGTATAAGTGACTCCATTTTGAGCCTGTTGTCTTGTTTTTAACATTCAGGAACTAGAAGGCATATTAAAGAGTTTTAGCTATTGGATGTCTTATCTGGGGTATGGGACAATCATTTAAATTTTTATACTGTTGAGATACTTAGAAAGGGTTCTTCTTTTAGCAGTAACTTCTAAAAGATGACAAAGAAAAAATGGGAAAATGGATTTAAAGTTAATATACTGTTTAACAACACAAGTTCACATAGCAATCCTGACTATGTTACCATTAGCATAAGATTCTAAGCTTAAGGACTTAGTAAAAGTTGTATAGTTAATTTCTGTGAATAAATGCATACACTTCAATCCTTTTCAGCCACTAAATCAGCTAGCAGTAAAGGGAGCTGGTTTAGAAAAGGGAAATAACTCAAATGATTTCATTATTTTAGCATGAATATATACTTCATTGTTTCAGCAAAATTATTTTGAAACGAGGTTATCAAATGTTTCTGTGTGTTCATGTTCGACTGACTATTCCTCGTTATACTTTTTTTTTTAAGATTTTACCCATTTATTTGACAGAGAGAGCTCACACGTAGGCAGAGAGGCAGGCAGAGAGAAGGGGGGGAAGCAGACTCCCCGCTGAGGAGAGAGCCCGATGTGGGCTCCATCCCAGGACCCTGAGGTCGTGACCTGAGCCAAAGGCAGAGGCTCAACCCACTGAGCCACCCAGGTGCTCCTCCTCATTATACTTTTAACTAGGAAGTGCAGATGCTCCAAGTGAGCGATAATGAGTAAGTGAATAAATGAAGCGTTCTTAAATATCCTAAGAAGAAAAAATGTATAGCTGATCCTTGAACAATGTGGTGATTAGGAGCACTGACCCCCCACACAGTTGAAAATCTCAGGATAACATTTCACTCTCCCAAAACTTAGCGACTACTAGCCTACTGTTGACTGAAAGAGTTACTGATAACATAAGCAGTTAATTAACAAATATTTTGCATATTTTATGTATTATATATTGTATCTTATAATGAAGTAGCTAGAGAAAAGAAAATGTTATTAAGAACATCATAAGGAAGGGGGATGCCTGGGTGGCTCAGTCCGTTAAGCCACTGCCTTCAGCTCTGGTCATGATCACAGAGTCCTGAGATCAAGTTCCGCATCGGCTATTTGCTGGTCAGGGAGACTGCTTCTCTCTCTGCCTCTGCCTGCTACTCTGCCTGCTTGTGGGGTCTCTCTTTCTCTCTGACAAATAAATAAATAAATAAATAAAATCTTTATTAAAAAAAATCTTTATAAAAAAAAAAGAAAATCATAAGGAAGAAAAAATAGGTTTCCTCTACTAGAACATAAAAAAATTCTATGGATAAGAGGAGCTGTATAGTTCAAACCTGTGTTGTTCAAGGGTATACACAACATTATACATGCCTAATATATATTATATATATAATTAATATATATATTATTATAATATATAATTATAATATAAATAATATATAATATATATATTTATATATATTATATATATAATATATATTACATTGTATATTACAGAATTGTGTTTGCTAGTATCTAGTGATTTGATTTGACTTTTTTTTGTTTTTGTATCTCTTTACTCTATACTCCTGTCCTTTATGAACACAAAATATAAGTCCCTCTGACTATCTTATTCTCCTTTTGTGTTTGTTTTGTTTTGACACAGAGAGAGAGCACAAGCAAGGGGAGCTGTAGGCAGAGGGAGAGGGAGAATCAGGCTCCACACTGAGCAGGGAGCCTGGTGCAAAGATTGATCCCAGGACACTGGGATCATGACCTGAGCTGCAGGCAGATGCCTAACTGACTGAGCCACCCAGGCACCCCTCTTTTTGTTTTTAAAGTTTATTTTTTAGTAATCTCTACACCAAGTGGGGGCTTAAACTCATGACCAAGATCAAGAGTTGCATGCTCTACCAACTAAGCCAGGCAGGTATTCCTACCCTATTATCTTAAAAAGTTAATCCTCATTTTATTCTGTTTTCCTTTATTCCAAAATTCATTTTTCCATTGCTAATCTTTGCCCCAACTCTTACGATTGTTCCCATATATGTTTTACTTCTTCACAAAATATTTATGACACCTTTTCTCCTCCCTAACTTTTTCCACTTCCTTTGTCCACTGAGGATACTTGGTCCATGAGGTCATTTTTATTTTTTTTTTAAGATTGTATTTATTTATTTGACAGACAGAGATCTCAAGTAGGCAGAGAGGCTGGCAGAGAGAGAGGTGGGGGGAAGCAGGCTCCCCGCTGAACAGAGAGCCTGATGTGGGGCTCGATCCCAGGACTCTGGGATCATGATCTGAGCCGAAGGCAGAGGCTTAACCCACTGAGCCACGCAGGAACCCTCCATGAAGTCATTTAAATTAAAAACTACTCATTCTCCTATAAGCCCATGTTTTTTTAGATTTACTGTATTTTTAGATCAGTTAGGCATTCTTTAAATATTTTAAGTGATAGTCATAAAATTATTATTATTCCATCTCTCAGTAAAACCCATTAATTATTCCAGGCTAATAGAGTCCAGCTTTGCTTTCTTACTTTTTAAAGTGGGTCTTCTAACATTAGTTACTCCCTCATATTTATCAAGAATTTTGCTTCTTGCCTTAATCTCTCTCTCCATCTCTCCCCCAAGTTTAATATCCCTGTGGTTGGGCAACTTGACTGATGTTTTCGCATTAGAATTTGTTACTCTATTCCAAACCATGTAAGCTATGTTCTCCTCATTACATGGTCAGACCATGGATTTGCTTATCATCTTAACTGAACATCTCATCTGAACTCTAAAGAAACCTGAAATTCCAAACTTCTTCAATCCCTTTCATGACTAAAACTTCCGAACACATCCTCAGATCCCTACCTTTATCATCTTATTGAAAATGCCTTACTATACATTATAGCCATTCTAACCACCAAAATCTTGCTAAAATCTTGCTAAAACCACTAAAATATTTTTCTTAGAATTTTTATCACTATTAAGAATCATATTATTTATTAATTTGTTTGATTCATAACCTTTTATTTTTCTCTCCAGAATGGAAACTCTTGAAGGACAGGTGTTTTGTCTTCTTCACTAATAAATCCCCCAAATTTATAACAGTGCACAGTGTAGAGTGGGTATTTGCTGAATTGTTGAGTGAATAAAGTAATTCCAGTGAATCAAGGAGCTTTTTTTTTTAATTATAAATCAGGTTATATGCCTTTCAATTATGTGTTCATCTGCTTTTGCTGGATAGAACTGCCTTCAGGCTCAATCTCCAGGGTGGGAATAATTTTATTATGTGACTAAAAGATTGTTTCTCGAAGACTATCTCAGAGATGTGCATATTTTAGGGTGAAAGTTACTTTTAGAGTGTGTTTACAAATAGAAACTATAGTAAATTTGGCATATCATCTTTTATTATTGACTCTCTTATAGTCCTGTCTACTTATTGATCATCCTCAGTAGGAAGATGGCAAACGTTAAAGAGCCAAAAGAACTACACATTTAGTTCTTTGTAACCAAAGGTATGATTTAGAAGGTGATTTTGGAAAAGAGCCTAGACAAATGATACGTGAAACTTTTTTTGCATTTCACCCAGAAACAAGAGTATACTCTAATGCATTTTAGTTCTGGTCATCTAAATAGGTTGCTTTATTGCCTTCCCTTTGTGTGTGAGGATGTAATTCAACTTAAAAAAAATGAATGAATGACTGTAAATAAATAAATGTAAAATGAGAATTAAGCAATGATATGAGCTTTCAACCAGTGTTGGTATAATTTGTTTATCAAGAATTATGTGGAGTGTAATTGAAAACTCTGGGATATCAGGAAGAGCATTCTGTTCATCCTCCTGTCCCTCTTAAAACAAAACACTGTGCCTAGCATTTGGCAGGCAATAGTCCTTATAAAATGATCAATCTGCTTTTCACTCTTGAGATTTGATATCTAATATACATTTGTCTTCATTTTCTCAAAATTAATTTTTGCTTTTCTGGTTGTTTTTGGTTGTTAAAGTCACTTGTTCTAGATGAGTTATTATTTCATTGTGATTAAAATATATGTAGCTATAAATTCATAGTCTCCTAGGAAGAACATCTTAGAACCGGAATTTTAGGACTAGATGGGTCATTAAAGATCAGTCAGTCCAAACATTGTACTTTACAGATGGGCAGAAATGTCCCAGAGAGGTAAGCTGACTTGCCTGGGGTTTTATAGCTTTTTTAATTGGACTAGAATCTGGGTCACTCAGTGCTGGGCTCTTTTATATTAGGTGATTGTAGACTATAAAGCCCATTCAGAGGGTAATAAACCTATAGCATGCAGTATTGTCTGAGGCAGTGGCTCCCGAACATTTTGATGACACGCCCTAATGAGTAAACAACTTTGAGAATGCTCTCAACATATCTAAAATTGTCTATTAATAAATTATTAAATATTGTGTATAATTTTCATAATAGAAATTTGTAAGAATAATAGAGTAATAACACCTTAAGACAATTTTATTTACTTTCATTAATAATACAAACGTCTTTTTCTGCTTTCACTGAAGAAATAATTATTGATAAAATTTCTAAGAATGCAGTACTTTTGAATATGTTTTATTATTTTTGAAAATTTTGGTTTAAATATCATTTTATAAAGTGACTTAAAAGGCAGGTCCAGAGTTCAGATTATTTTTATTTTTTGTTTTAATTTTCATAGTGGAAGAAATATAGGGTATAAACTTCCAGTTACAAGTAAGTTTCAGAGAGGTAATGTTGAGCATGTTTAGTTGACAATACTGTATTATATACTTGAAAGTCACTAGTTATAGATTTTTTTAAATGTTTTCATCACACATGGAATACACAGTAGTAATTATGTGAAATGATAGAGGTGTTAACTAACCTTATTATAGTAATCATTTCACAGTGCATCTATGTTCAAATCATCTCAGGGTACACCTTAAACTTATACAATGTTATATATCAACTACATCTCAACAAAGCTGCAAAAAATACATGTAGCAGTGGGAAAAAAATTTCACTGGCTGCAGTTAGTATAGCATGATACTAATTTTAAATTGTATTCACCAATTATGCAAAAACTTGTAGATAGAATTCATTTTCTTCCCATCTCCTTCGGGAGTCAATAGTTTATTCTTGCAAACAAAATCTAGATGTCAAACAAACATAACCATCAAAACCCATTTCTTGGGATAAAAGCATACAGACATATGCTTTTCTTTCTAAATGTTGATATACATAAATGTTAGCAGTAACTGCACATAAAAACAGATATTTCTAACTTTTTTCTTCCTCCAGTATGCTCTCTCCCCAGCATGAAGTTTAATTGGAAACCAGTTAGACACTTTCACTATAATTAAAGTTACTCTCTATACAAATGTTCATTGTACCTAATGTAAAAATTCACATTTCAAAAGGTTTCTAGATAATTTCAATATTTTGTTCAACTATTTTCAAATCTGATTAAATTATCATTGTTTATCTTTCAATATGGCTGATGAGGAGTTTGTATTAGAGAATAGAGAAATAATTAGTTTTGTAATTTTCATATCATTCAATTTTACTCCTTTCCCATATAATCAACCTATGATTTTTTTTACAGAAATAGTATTTACCAATTTGAGAATTAGTCTACTTATTATTATTAGTCTATAATATTTACATAAATCTCCTCCTTTATTACCTGCCCACTGAAATACACTCTATGTTGAAAGCAGACTGCTATGATTAGCCCCCCAGTGTAACTTCCCTTCTTTCTTTAGGATAGCAATCCTACATGACAAAAATTATCTGAATTATATATTTGGGCATAGACTGAATTAAACATCAGTGTGAAATCATACTGATAGTTAAATACCGGAAAATAATTGATTTTTCTCATTCCTTTAGTTAAAAATATAAGTAGAAATTTTAATATTTTTCTGTTACTCTAATAAATCACTTTGCATACACAAATTGGTACCTTTGCCTCTCTTTATAGATTACTATCTTTGTAGTACAGCTTCAATTACGTGGTTTGTCTAATCTTAAAACCGGAATCAAGACTATACTAGCCTAGGAGCACCTGGGTAGTTCAGTTCTTTCAACTACTGACCCTTGATTTCAGCTCAGGTCGTGATCTCTGTGTCCTGGGACTCCCCTCTCATACTTTCTCATTCTCTCTCTCAAACAAAAACAAAAACAAAACCCAAAATCCCTAGTCTATAATAAACTGGATGAATGATTTGATCATAAATTATTATTTGGCACCTATCTTTATTGTAGTTACAACATTTGGGTGTTAATAACAGCCAAAACAATGACAACAATAGCAATAACAAAATGACATTTATTGATACTTAAGCCTAATCTATAATACTTTATAGGTATTTTCTCATTTAATTTTATGTATTTTACAGATTTCTCAAAGCTCCAAACTTTCCTAAGTTTGTTTTTGTTCTATCTGCAAAAGGATGATAAACATCCTTTTATCTGAGAGACAAACTGAAGGTTTTGGAGGGGAAGGGTGGGGGGGTTGGTGAGCCTGGTGGTAGTTATCACAGAGTGTATGTATTGCATGGAGCACTGGGTGTGGAGCATAAACAATTCTGGAACACTGAAAATAAATAAATAAATTAAATCAATCAGTCAGTCAATCAACCAACCAACCAACCAACCAGCCAACCACTGCGCCTGCCCTACAAGTTATAGTGAAGTGTGTAATGTGGAAGGCATTGGAGTAGAAGTGAGAAGTTCTTGGTATCACTTCAAGCTAGTTCTGCTGTTAACTAACTTATATGATTTTGAGTAGTTATTTCAAGTTTCTGGACATTCCCTTTCAGGACATTAGTTGTTTTATGTATAAAATGGGAGTGTGGCTAGGGTAAATTATTCTCTTAATTTCCTTATACACCGTTATGCTATTTTAATTTAACTTAAATTAGTATTTGTGTATGTGTATAGTGTACGCAATGTGATAATTAAAGTAAGAGATTATTATAGTTACAGTATGTGTAACAAATATGTTTCCAAATTGAAAAACTGTTCTTCAGAGGATATTTTGGGAAAGGATACTGAAAATATCCAGTGTGTATGGTCTCCAGGGTCAGGACCTTGTGGGGATTAGAGGTGGTAGAATTCAAGATAAGAAAAGAAGTGCCTACTTTGGTGATCTAGTTAATTTTCCACAACAAAAGTTTTCCCCAAGGTGAAAAACAATTAGTGCTAACTATTTGCTTAAGCACCAGAGGGATTCTGCATAAGGATTAGCTAGAAAGTTTCAAAGGAAAATCAAGTGACTTTTGAAGGTAATTTATAGAATCAGAGCAAAGTAAGCTGGGCGTGTTCCCATGATGTCTTATTTTCTTACTGAAAATTTGCCTTAGCTATGTCTTTAGTGTCTTCCTTCTATCTGAAGGTTTCCTAAGGTGCATGTTGAGGCAGAGATAAAATATCCAGCTGAAAAATTGGATCCTCTCTATGAATCTTCTAGAGGAGTAGACAGTAAGTAGAATTAGGTAGAATAAAAGTAGAATTAGTAGAATAAAAGTCTTTCCAAACTAGATTTCCTTTGACAAGTGGGCAGAAGTGCTCTGGAAATCATGCTGTACCCGATCAGGCATTTTGCTACTGAGATATCATTTCCATGGTTAGAGAAAGATGTCTCCGGATAATTGAAGAGTAGTAGTCAAGAAAGGGTCTGGAGAAAATAAGCAATTGAGAAAATGGGAAAGAATCTAATGAGCAGAAGGACAAAGTGGAAGAAAGATCAGAGACACTGGTAGTTTTTACTTAGGGAGTAAATTGTATCTTGCACAAAGAATGAGGGAATAGTGTAGCATTACAGAAGAATTTAAATAGAAGATGTTAGGAGCCTAGCCTTTTTCTCTTCTGTCTGCAAAGAGTTTTCCAGTTTTCATATACTTGTTTGAAATGAGAAAGTTTAAATGGAATGTCTCTTCATTCTGTTTGATAAACTACTTCAAGGATTTCAAGACGTAATTCAGTTTCTCTTCCTCCCAACCGTCTCCCCTTCTGTGGGATTGGTCACTGTCCCTTTATGCTTCTATTATACTGTATATATTTCTGTGTCCGTGTATATCTCTGGGATACCACATGTCACATTGAGTTAGCAATCATTTGCTTCCCTAAAAGTTTCCTGTATTTTTGAACCTCTTGAGAGAAAATCATGTTTATTTTATTAGTACCAAGCTAGGTCCTGGCACATTGAATTCAGCCAATTTATCGAATGATTTAATGAAAAGGTATCTTTAAATTTCCGGATTGACCATATTGATAGTGACCATGATGGGATTTTTGTCATCTATTCAAAAGATTACTTTTATGTTGATTCAGAGGCTAAGGAAATTGCAGGTATTCTAGACATTAAGCTGCTAGAATTTCATCCTCTTTGGAGGCTGATGTAGTCACTCAGCTCTTCTAAGACACTTACATAGAGAATAAGATGACAAAAGAAAAATGTATTTCAGGATTTTTCAAAATTATGATCCACACAGAGTAAAGAGATTTAGCAAAGTCTCAGCAGGAGTGAGATGAACATAGGTTGTGGGGAAAAAAGGGTAACACACAGATGTTAACTAGAAAATAGTAATAATTCTGCTTGACATATTTGAGTATTAAAAATGGGTCACCAGCAGTCCTTACCATTCCCACTCCTCTTCTCCTGGCTTATGTATCAAGGCAAATGGACATGGAAGACACCTCATGAACAGTCAGAGAAAGATGGTTGTTGACCTAGGTCATAGTGGTTCTTTTGGATCTGAAATAACAAAATCAAACCACAGAAGGATGGAGGAAAGAGCTAATCAAAAGAAAGTGAAAAGGCTTTGCACTTGAAAACTTAAGCAAAAGGGAGAGAAATGTAAGAGAACAGAATGGTTGGGTCAAGAAAATGATTTTCCTACTCAGAACTGAGAAAATCCTTTCAAGTTTGAAAGTCTCTTAAAAAGACCCATACACTGAGTTAAAAGTGAGCAAGAAGATGAATAATCAAAACTAAAACTACAGGTTATAAGCTACTTTGTGAAACTATCATGAAATTCAAGGTTGAAAAAAGGAAGAAGCTTGGAAATTAATTTTTTTCAGAAAAAGTATTTATCTTTTATATAAAATTAATCTTGTGTGGTAACTAAAACCTATGTCACTGGCTACCAGCTTCATCAGCAGTGCGTATTGCATTCATTTCTCCATCCCTCCATTGACTTTATATTTCTGAAAAAAAGTGCTATCTCAACTACATTTATTCACAATAACACATATCTCACTAAATATAATAGAAAACAGTTGCCCATCAGAGTCTCTCATAAGCATGAAATAAAAGTGACAACACACCAATTTATTAAGAACTCAACTGAGAAAAAGGTGATTTAAATTCTGGTTAGTTTGTGCATTGTGATCTTAGATAAGCACATATTTTAGTAAGCTTCTATATGTTATTGAAAATAGCTTAAGACACCCCCTTGCTTTCGTTTTTCATGGTTTCTCATGAAAAACTATTGGCGTTTTGGTGGCACTATTGACGTTTATGGTCAGGTAATTCTTCGTTGCAGGGGGCTGTCTTGTGCCTTGTAGGATGTTGAGTAGCATTTCTGGATTCTATCCACTTGATGCCAGTAGCGCCCTCTACTTGTGGGTAGGGCAAAATGAGTGAAGAGTAATGGGAAAAAGTAGGCTTGCAGTCATGGAATGAATGAGTCATGGGACTAAAAGGCACAACATAAGGAATATAGTCAGTGGTAGTGAAAGAGTGATGTAAGGGATAGCCGGTAGCTACATTTGTGATGAAGATAGCATAATGTATAAACTTTTTGAATCACTATGTTGTATACCTGATACAAATGTAACATTGTGTTTCATCTATAGTCAAATCTAAAAAAAAATTACAAAAATTTAAAAAATTTAAAAATCCAGCTCCAGACTTTGCAGTATCCTCTAGGAAGCTCCACTTTTGATACAAAGAGGTCTGGGGTCCTGGTTTGAGAACCCTCTCACCTCAAGGAATCAAACATCTAGAGAAACAAATAACACCTAGAACCAAAATAATGCATCTAAAAGGAGGAATAGAGGAGATCGCAAGTTGGATCCATTCATTTTTCACAGAAAGCAAACATAGCTCTGAGAAGAATCACAAAGCTGGGCTGTCATTTTTGTAGTTTTTGACCAGGCATGTATTCTGCTTAGCATCAAATGACATAAATTTAAAATAAGACCACACACATTGAAAAGTAGGGTGGAAGCCTTTTTGAGATCCTTCAAACAGATTGTTTAATTCAAAAAGAAAGAAGCAATTATAAAGAAAGAAGGGAGGCTCTATGGATTCATCATTTCAGTCTTTCTGATTCAGTGGGAACTGCTGCCTATCACAGTTTTACAAAGGCAAAAGACTGATAAGAGTTTACAAGCTTTTCAGACTTGTTAGGAACAACCCTTAAATTACCTGATGTGCTGTCCAACTGTTTAAAAGTGCCCTCTGCTGTATTGTGTATTGGCCATTTTCTTTCTTTCTATCGCTTTCTGAATTTGAGGGCGGAATTCTAATCAAAATCTTTCCTTGCACATCGTTCCATTACACTGTATAAATACTATTTCCCAATTTTTGAGACCAGCTGTTATTAAAGTGACTGGGTAGGTTTAATAGTATTCATCAATGTTTAATTTTATTTTTGCCATAATTTTCTGCAGACCTTAAGATTAAGGCATAGTCTAAGAAAAACTATGGATTAAAATTGAATTTGAAAATTTGCTCATAGTCACTATCGTCTATCAACGAAGAGTGAATCGCTGGGGAGTGGGGCCCTATATGGGTCTGAACGTGTAGCAGCCCATTTGTCATCAGTAGAAATGGTCTGAGCAACACATTACCTGGGATAGAGTAACTAGAGGTGATCTCAGATTATATGATTATCACTAGTTTTAAACTAGGCTGAGAGAATCAAGTTATTGTTTAAGCAACATATTTACCTGGGATAGAGTAACTAGAGGTGATCTCAGATTATATGATTGTCACTAGTTTTAAACTAGGGAATCAAGTTATTGTTTAAGCAACATATTTACCTGGGATAGAGTAACTAGAGGTGATCTCAGATTATATGATTGTCACTAGTTTTAAACTTAGACTGAGGGAATTAAGTTACTGTTTAAGAAGAATGAACTCAAGGTTCTGACATCGTAATTTTCACATATAGGAATGAGAACGATCCAGAACATGGTTAGGTTAGCTCCACTGAAGTCTCTTTTCATATAACAGAGGGAGAGTACATTCTAATGTTGCTAGCTAAGTAGTTTACTGCTCATGTAATTACTGTTATTGCCACCACCATTATTACTGCTATTAACAAAAACAGCTGTAGCTTCCATCAATTTGGGAATGTTTACTATATGCAGAATCTTGATATTTAAAATCATTATTTCAAGTTCCCCCCAACAACCTGTGACTGCTACTAGCTCTAATCTAGAGATGAGGAAACTGAATTTTGGAGAAATTGCTTCCTTCAGATCAAGTTGTATTAAATGGCCAACCTAAACTGAGCAGCGTTGACTATCTCCAAACCCCATGCTTTTTGTTGTTGTTGTTGTTTTTAAATATATTGCACATATCAAGTTCCTGTGATGAAGGAAGGAGGGAAGCAAGAAGAATGCCAAGGAACTAACTTGTGCACCTGGTGTTTCAGAGAGGATCAAGAATATTTTCATTTTTCACCCTTCTGCTCAACTGAGTATTTTCTTTCCTTTACTAAATTCTACTTGTTGTTTACCTTTTCTCAGCCCCTTTGCTCTTGGTGGTGAGATCAAACATGTCCTCCAACATTTGTGGTATATTTTTAAATGTCGTCCTTGCCCCATTATGGCATAGTGAGGGAATGTTCAGTTAAGCATCCTTTTTCTAATAAATGTGTTCCTCTCTAAAGCAAAAGGATCAACTAAATGATAAATTCAACTGTGCTTGATTTTGGTGATATTAACCAAGAATAAAATCTTCTGAGATAATTCGCCATAAGTCTTTCTTTCTTTTTCTTTTTTTTTTCTTTTTTTGCTCTTTTGCATATTTATGCAATATCCTTCTCTGACGATTTCAAAGCTGAGGCCAATTAATATTCATTTAAAAGTATTCAGGCTCATGTTTTCTTATATCTACTTCTGTAATGTTCAACATTTCTTATTGTGATAAATGTATGACCCTGCATACGCATATAAACCTTTCTGTTCATTTTACTTGTTGATTTTTGTCTGTGATAAATATAGAAGTCACCATGTAAAGGTGGAAAGAAGAATGTGCCTATAAACTATCATTAATTTAACAATGTCTAGGAAGTGGCTGCCATATCCCAGCTGGGTGCTGTGAACAGCAAAAGCAAACAGGTTTCTGCCCTCATTGGACATAGGTTGGGGGAGCAGTATTCTATGAATTTTTTTGGATTTGCTTTCCCCACTCTGCCTCCCCTGGTCTGTTTATGTTTATGGAATAATGGGGGCAGAGGACTCAGAGTGAGACTGAATTGTATGAAACTTAATTCTGAACCTCAGCTTTTCGATTGGTGAAATGGGGTGATCATACCTTCTTCATAGGCTAGTTGTCAGATTACATGAAATACTATATGTATAGAGACCGCCATGGTGCTTGAAGCAGAGGCCCTTAACATTAGCTTTTTTTTTTTTTAAGATTTATTTTATTTTATTTCATTTGACAGAGAGAGATCACAAGTAGGCAGAGAGGCAGGCAGAGAGAGAGGGGGAAGCAGACTCCCCGCTGAGCAGAGAGCCCGATGTGGGGCTTGATCCCAGAACCCTGAGATCATGCATGACCTGAGCCAAAGGCAGAGGCTCAACCCGCTGAGCCACCCAGGCACCCCAACATTAGCTTTTTTTTTTTTTTTTTTTTTTAACCTCTGTTTTTGTAGCATTTGAGCCTCTGCCATCACATATTATCCTCTGTGGAATGCTTGCCTATGAAGTCTTGAGGTGAGCACCTATGGATTCTAGCATGGAAATACATGGATTTGGGGTTAGGAAAATGAGGCGCATGCAGGCCAGAAACAAGGGGACCACCTTTCTGAGAATTGAGGGTCCTCAGCACTATGAGGCATTTTGTGTTGCCATGTTATGGAGGTAGAGTTTGCCATCTGTGTTTTAAAGATACTGGCAAATTGAAGTCTTCATTAAGCTAAATGGTAAAAGAAGGAAACTGTTAATCACAAGAAAAAAAAAATCACAGGACTAAATACCTAGCTCTAATAGAAACAAAAGAGTTTTTTCTCCCCAAGTAGTTTTCTAGATGTTAGAGCAGATACCAGAAGGTCTTGTATGTTTGGCACACAGTTTATGTTCAATATATATTTGCTGAACAAGCAAACAAAAATTAATAAACTCTTCTCTTGATTAAATAAAATTGTGAAAGTCCCCCTAGAAATAGTAATTACAAGAGGTAGCCAAATCAGTTCATAGTTTTGTATTTGACTGATACTGGTGAGTGTTAGAAGTCTGTACTAATTCTGCTTGATTTGAAACTTAAGAAGATACATGTTGGTTTTCAGAGCTGTCAATCCAAGAGTATATAGGCAGTGAATTTTCTGCAGAGAAAAAACATCACTGCCTTACTCAATTAAAATTTTTTCAGAGATATTCTGTCCCAAATTTTGTATTCTGATCTACAAGGACAGATACCTGAATGGACTAACAGGATTTCATTCTATCATCATGCAGTCCTTGTTGTTTGGCAACATTAATCAGAAGAATGTGTTACCTTGCAAAACGAAGCATTACCCATTGGCTTAGGAAGTCCCCCAAACATGATTAATTCATTCATAGCTTTTAAAATGCTATGTCAAGTTGTCCTTTAGTTTGTGATTTAAAATTCTTATCGTATTTTATTCTGGTTAAAAGTCATTTTCTCATGAAAGATAAATGTGAAATGTTCAATGGCTTCACATCTCCTCATTCTATGATCTCATATGACCATGTAGTTCAGATAAGATTTAATTTGGTTTGGTAATTATTTAGAAAAAGCAAAGTGTCTAAGCAAATGCAATTAAAATGATGGGCCCTCTAGGAATCCTACAGATCATCTAGTCCAAACCCACATTTCAAGATTTAGAAAACTGAAAAACAGAAAGAATGAGTGTTTAGTTCAAGGTAGTTTACCTTGACTGGCAAACTAATGTTCTACCAAATCATGATGTTTTTGTCCTTAGGGCTACTTCTCTTTCAGATAAACAAATTTATGTAAGTTTACACATATTCTTAACCTTGACTTTGTCATATTTGTTTCTTCCTTAGTATATTTACTTTCTCATAGTTAATTGATTGGTCTCCCTGTCTTTCCATGACCTATGAACATTCTAACATGAAATGCTTTAAAGAAGAAACTGAAATAGCGATAGTTACTTAGGAGAAAGGTTAACATCTGATATCCATCAGCCTGTTGTTTTATAAGACCGGACTAGGCTTTGTTCCATCCCTAACACCACTCCTCAGATCTTCCTCTAGTCTTCTTAAAATACCATACAACAACTCATGCAATGACAAAAATAGCATTGCCTTTGTGTACATTTATCCTTAAAATTCTCCCAATATTTGATCTATAACTGAGGTTTTCCCCTTTCCTTAACAGTCATTAAATAGAAATATAAACCTTTTTATTGTTCTGGATTTAGGTATCTGTATCCTCTTTCTATTTTATATGCAGCCCCCGTTTAGAGGAAGAGCAGAACAAACACATGGAAAATAAAATGACTTATGTGTTTGATAACCAAAAACGTCATTCCCATGGAATGGGAAGATGGGCAATAAACATTAGTAGATCCTATCTTAATCAGATAAAGCTGAGACTCTTTGCCAGACAATTTTGCTCATAATGATAATTGACCAAAACTCTGTTTTTATGAAATAAAAGTCATTTCCCTAAGTAACATAGTTTTATGGCAAATGTGGTAGAGCCATAAAAAGAAAAAAACAAAACAAACAAACAAACAAAACCACCGAACCAGAGGGACACTGAATTGTTGCTTGCCTTTATCACAAAACAAAATACCATGACAATAATGTCCCTTACCACTGCATCTAGGGAAGTCTTATTTTGGCACTTAAAAAAATTATTGACTTAGGATTTTTTGATATGTGTTCTTCTTTTTAAAAAAAAGTATACCATAGTACCTGCCATTTAAATGCTCTTGGCTTGGGGCACCTGGGTGGCTCAGTGGGTTAAAGCCTCCGCCTTCAGCTCAGGTCCTGATCCAGGGTCCTGGGATGGAGCCCTGCAGCAGGCTTTCTGCTTAGCAGGAAGCCTGCTTCCTCCTCTCTCTCTCTGCCTGCCTCTCTGCCTACTTGTGATCTCTATTTGTCAAATAAATAAATAACATCCTTAAAAATAAATAAATAAATAAATAAATACTCTTGGCTTCAGTTTCCTCAACTGTGAAATTAATGGGTTGATTTTTAGATATTCCTAAGGTTACTTCCAGTTGTGAAAGTCCGATTCTATTATTTAGGTATATCAAATAAAACCATTCCACCTTGTTGAAATACAAGTGTGTATGTTCAAAAGTTCTATCTATATTGTGCTGATTTACTCATTCAAATTTTAGCAAGTGTGTACTGCTTGCCTGACAATTTCATGCAGGGGTATAAACCAAGGATAGGCAAACTATGGTCCCCAGGTTTAATGTGGCTTGCTCCCTATTTTTGTGAATAAAGGTTTTTAGAGCTTTGCCATACAATTTTGGGTGCTGTGTATGGCTGCCTTCACATTACAGCACAGAGTTAACTAGTTGGAGAGAGCCTATTGCCCACAAAACCTCACATATTTACTGTCTGGTCTTTTACAGAAAAATGTTGCAAAACAAAAATATACGTTTATGTATATACTCATTTTATTGAATCTGTCACTGATTTTTATCGATTACACTATAATAAGCATTTTTGTTGTAGGTGTTCTTGGGTGTGTGTGTGTGTGTGTGTGTGTGTTATGTGTGTGTGTTTTTGTTGCAATAAGTTGCACCTTTGTTTTGTTCATTTTTCAATCTATTTTTCTGTTCCATGCTAATATTTTAATTGCTTTTTTTCATTATGTAAACAATTGGCAACTGGCCATTGAACTTAAAAGCTAGTAATGTATGCATAACACTCTTGATGCTATTTAAAGATGACTGTGAAAATGATGTAGTGAAAAGAAGGGCCATCTGTACCCCAATGTTCATAGCAGCAATGGCCACAGTCACCAAACTGTGGAAAGAACCAAGATGCCCTTCATCGGACAAAGAGATAAAGAAGATATGGTCCATATATACAATGGGGTATTATGCCTCCATCAGAAAGGATGAATACCCAACTTTTGTATCTACATGGACAGGACTGGAAGAGAATATGCTGAATGAAATATGTCAAGCAGAGAGAGTCAATTATCATATGGTTTCACTTACTTGTGGAGCACAAGGAGTAACAAGGAGGACATGTAGAGATGGAGAGAGAAGTGAGTTGGGGGAAATCGGAAGGGGAGACCAACCGTGAGAGACTATGGACTCTGCGAAACAAACTGAGGGTTTTGGAGGGGGGGAGGTAGGGGTTTGGGTGAGCCTGGTAGTGGGTATTAAGGAGGGCATGTATTGCATGGAGCATTGGGTGTGGTGCATAAACAATGAATTCTGGAACACTGGAAAAAAAATGGAAAACATAAAGGTGTTTTCAGCACATATCTCTAAGCATTTGCACTAGACTATTTTTATTGAAATCAGAGGAGAATATACAAGTTATAATTTGTTATAGATTATTTTTACATTGGTATTTATAGTAGTTCTGGTAGACAGAAAAGTAAATTCTGTTTGATAAAATAGAGGATATTTAGACTGCTCTTTTCTCTCTAAATTGCTCTTTTCATTTAAGGACCATTGTCCATTTTCTCTTTGTTTTTGTTCCTCAGTTTGGTGTGGTGGAGAGAGGGGAGAATGGAGAAAAAGGAGAAAATGGCAGGAGCCATCCTAGTCTGAGGTGCATAAGGAAAGGCTCTGCTTTAGTTAACATTTAGGTCTGATGGTTGCTTATACTCTATGGTTCCCCTCATCTCCTCAGGAAATTAGACTTAATACAATTTTTACAGTTGACTGTATTAAATGAAAGGATGATTAATGAAGATGACATTTCCCCTGATTGTTGTGCTCTTTAAAAAGATATTCTCCACGAAGAGCTCACATTTCTAGGCTCCAGATGGAGATGACATTCTTGGGGAAGAAATTGAGTTGAACTCTGTTTCACTAACTACATTTCCAGGTAAAGATTACTATCTTGGTACTTCTTGTCAGACTCATCAGAAGAGATAGGTTTTCTTTGAAGTACAGCACTCATCAGTTCTGAGCACTGAATTACATGACCCTCTTCTCTCTCTCTCTCTTTTTTTAAAGTTCACTGAAGACACTAACATTCTGAATTGTTTGAAAAATTCCAGAAAACTTTTTTTTGGAGAGGCTTCAAAGGTTTCAACAGTCTTAAATTGGTGATTCAGGACATGAAGATCTAAAAGCAGACAGGGTTCACATCCCACAAAGGTACCCTTCAGTTCATACAAGCAGAAGGACTAACCAACCTCTCTAGTCCTTAAGGGATTTTGATATTCTTGTCTCTTGGAACCGGCATTCAGCTATTTTTGCTAATCACCATCAGATAACAAAAAACCTTGAATCTGTTCTGGAGTTATTGGAAGCTAAGTGGGCCAGAAATCATGCTAATCTAATTGCAGTGTGAACTTATAGATACAGAAGTCAACTTTGATTTTGTACCAGTGGGCAAGGTAGTCTAGAAAAACAGGAACCTGTCTTAATTTCCTCCCTGAATAAGCAGATACCTTGGTTGCTGGACCCAGACAGTTTGTTAGTTGTTAGTTACAGAGTTTCTCATACATATAAACCACTGTATGTATTCTCATGGAGCTCACAGTCTAAGTGAGACCTAGAGGCCTAGTCTGAACCCTTTGAAGGGAGGACAGAACCACCTTGAGGACTGACTTGAGGACCTCAGACTATGATTCTAGTGAGAGCTAAAATATAGTTTTGAGGGGACAAATCTGAAAAATAAATTTAAGGAAGATACTACAAATGAGGCAGACTGAGAAGCAGAAATTAGGTATGAGGTCACAAGGCTATACCAGAATTATCAGCCATATGGCAGCCTTTGGTTTGGATAATAAGAGAGAGAGATGGGCTAGGGCCAGTGGAGAGGGCTGTGTGTGTAGAAATCTTTCAGAGCACTGACCTGTTCCAGGAAGAACTCACCTTTTTATTATTACAGAATAATTCAAGGGAAGAACCTCTGAAATAAAATTTCGACTCAATCACAGTAAACTGTAAGGAAATAGACTTATTATTTTTAAGTCTTTGTTGTGGTATCTCAATTTGGGATTTCCATGGTATTGCCCAATAGTGACCTCTTATGAATAATCTTAAGAATACATGCCATGGATTTGTAATTAGAACATAGCATGTTTTCATATTCATTATTGCATCTGAGGTACTTTAAAATAGTTCGTGCCCACCCAAGTAAAATGTTTTTCTTGCAATTGCATTTAGACTGTTGGTTAGTTAAGCTTTTCCCTTCATGTTGGGAAAAAATCAACTCTCTTTTAATGCTGTAAGTACGTGATCACAAACCTCAAGTTGCTAGAGTTCAAAATGAATCTTCTTTAGAAACATTTGTTTGCCATTCTGAATAGGAGAAATGACATTTCTTTTCAGTTCTCTTCCTTGTTAGTTACCATCAGGGCCTCGTCTCATTGGAATGAGAAAGTATGGATCGGCAAGATCCATAATTAAATTTAGAAGGATACTACTCAGGATTTGCTGAGAATATAAAGGGATTCAAAGAGAAGGCCTGTCTGTTTATGGAGATGAATACATTTCCTCAAATACATTTTCATATTTCTATAACCTGGATGAATCTGATTATAAAAGAATCTCACCAGACACAATTAAAATTTCTTTTCTCACTTAAAGCTGTGATTTAATTGATGAGGTGCTTTGTAACTGAGGGTGTTTGAGACCTAAGAAGAGATGGTTTTTAAGATTCTTTGACATTTTCATATTTCAGAATAATCCACCCTTTTGGATCTATCTAATTTCAAACCATAAGTCTGCAAAGCTTTCATTTCTAACCCTGGTAAAGCAATCTGGTAAAATCTATTTTAAAAAGACTTCTGCTTGGCTACTTTATCGCCATTCAGTTCCTTTTTTTTGTTTTTGACAGGAATGATTACCGTTTTTCTTAAGTTCTTCAAACCATCCTTAAAACTTCATCGTCAAAATATTAACGTTTGGTCTTGGAATAAAATGGGCTTGCTCAAGTTTTCTCCCACTATCCACCACACGAAGCTATTCCTTAACCAATTTTTACTTTGATTAGTCTCATATAAGAAAATGATCTTTCATCTACTCCCATCTCTTCTGTGACTTTTCCCCATTACTGACTTCCTCTTTCTAGAACATCTGGTTCTCTGGACTGATCCTTCTCTTCTGATTTGGACTATACCTTACACTCTCTTGTTACATAAAATTACACAAATTAAATTTAAAAGAAGAAAAAAATACCCTTGCCTTACATTTATTTGTTCACAAGTTACCTTTTCCTTTTGTTCACAAGTTCCCTTTTCCTTTTATTTATCATGAACCTCTTAAAAAGATTAAATTCACTCACTGCTGTCCACATCAGTCCCTTAGATGTTCCTGAATGTACAAAAATCTGAACTTACCTTTTTGTGAAATTGCTCACAGTGGTCAAGAATACTGCCCAGTTACAGCATCTAGTGATCTTTTCTCAAAACTTATACTTTTGACACATATAGAAGTTATAGTGGTGACCTCCTTCAGGCAATTGCTATTCCTGTTTCTCAGCATCACTATTTTGAGTCTATTTTTAGTTTTTGATATGGCTCAAGTTTCCATATCATTCTTTGTCTCTTTTTACTTTAAAATTTCACTCACTTTATTATCTTTGCTTAATCTCTGACATGCCAATACTGCCAAAAATATATCTCTCTCTGCTTCCTGGACATTGTCCCTTAGATGGGTACTTCAATCGTAAGGTATCCCACCTTTTAAAGCTGTCTTTGTTCTATATTTCCAGGAACCATGCTGAAGACTGCTAGTCACCATCACTTTTTCCCACCCTGTTACTAACTCAATGTATCAACTGCAAACCCTCTAGATTCTACTTTAGAAATGTCTTTTCCTGATCTCTCCTCTTTTTTTCCATTCTTATTACCATATCTTTAGCCCAGTTTCTCATTGTCATTAAAAAACACATTTAATCTCCTTAGCCTATCTCAAAGCTGTTCAAATCCTATTTCTAAATCGATCTTTTCAGTGTATTCTCCTGATGCTTCTCCCCCATTCTTGGGACTGTGGGTAATATGTCCTCTCCTGAATCTTAAGGAATAAAATGTTGAAAAGCTACTATTTTTATGCTTTTGATCATCTTCTTTCTCCTCTTTGCTGTGTTTGTGTCTTCATGGCCTGGTAAAATTTTGCCCATTTATTAATTCTAATACAATGTCCTCTTCTTTGTAAAACAAAACAAAACAAAACAAAACAAAACAAAACTTTTTTTTTTTTTGTGCTTAGGCAGAAATAACTCTTCTCTTCTTTGTGTCTTAGCTGTAGTCCTTTTGTTTTTAAGTAACAGAAATTTAATCACCTGAGATTAAATGGAGAGAAATTCACAGGGAAAGAAAATGTGCTTTACATACATACACCATTTGTATTATCTGATTATTGCTGTATTACAAGCTAGCCTGAAACGTAGTGGCTTAAAACTATACATACTTGTTACACCACAACTTGTATGGGACAGAACCTGATCATGGCTTAGCTGGATCTTCTCCTTGATGGTCTCTCAAAAGATTGCAACCAAAACGTTAATTCAGGGTTTGTATTTTTATCTGAAGCCTTGAAGAAGAAAGGATTGACGTTGGAACTGTCTGAGCAACAATGATGTTATCGGTGACAACATTTACAAATCAACAAAAGGCATGATCTTTTAAAGTCTTTCATGAAATAAAGTTTGGTGCTATTGTCTTTGATATACACTTGCATTATTGAGGCTTAACACAGAGTTTGGTTTCATTCTGTGACATCGACAAGTGTTCAAAATGAGAGCTAATAAAACTATGGTGGTAATATGGCCTCTTACGCTGTTTCTCCAATTTAGAATATTTGTTGCTTAAGCACCTTTATATTTGGAATATTTACATGGACTAAAAACCTACTTCCTTCTTGAAGCCTGTAGTGATCATTCCACATCTATTTATAAAATTTGTGTTATATATGAGCCAAAGGGATGAATACTAATGCTGCTATGAATATGACAGTTCCTGCTCCCCAAGGACTCTGTCCACTGGGGAAGACATCTTGGTAAACAGATATAAAATCATTGGTAAATGTAGTGTATATTTATAAGAGCAAATCAGAAGTAACCTCTCTTTCCTTGAAGGTCTACAGTGTTTGTATTATAGAAATACTTGCCTTAACTTACTTGTTTCAGTTATTTTTTTTTTTTTATGTGCCTCATGTCTTATGTTAGTAGTAAATTCCCAATGAGCATGCAACTGAATATTGTTTCCTTCAAATCTCAGCTTAAGGGTCTCTTTCTAGTAAATATCCTTTCACTTCCCCCTTCATATGCCTCATGTTCCCAAAGCATATGGCTCTATCTCCATCTGTTTCTCTAGATAATAAAATTCTTTTTTAAAAAATTGAAGCATATTTGACACATAGCATTGTTAGTTTCAGGTATACAGCATATTGATTTGATTTGTAGATATTGCAAAATGATCACCACAGTAAGTCTAGTGAACATCTGTCACCGTCACCCTACATAGTTCCAATTTTTTCCCCTTGTGATGAGAACTTTTAAGATTTACCCATCCAGTAAGTTTCAGATATGCAATATAGTATTATTAACTACAGTCACCATGTTGTATATTACATTCCAATGACTTATTTATTTTATAATTGGAAGTTTGCAACTATAGGTCTCCTTCAGCCATTTTCCCCACCCCTTCCTCTTCCCCTTGGCAATCACCAACCTGGTTTTTGTTTTGTTTCTTTTTTTGTGTGTTTTTTGTTTTGTATTCATGAACTTAGTTTTCTTTTTAAAAATTATTTTAGGATCACCTGGGTGGCTCAGATGGTTCAGTGTCTGCCTTTGGCTATGGTCGTGATCTCCAGGTCCTGGGATCGAGCTTCATGTCAGTCTCCCTGCTCAGTGGGGAGTCTGCTTCTCCCTTTTCCTGTGCCCCTCCCCTCCCAGTGGTACTCTTTGTTTCTCTCTTTTTTATTTAAAAAAGAAATAAAAAATAAATTTGTTATCAAAATTTTTATTTATTATAAAAATTATTATAAAATAAATTTATTTAACATAAAAGTGAGATCATACAGTTTTCATCTTTCTTTGGCCTATTTCACTTAGTATAATCCCTTCAAGGTCCATCCATGTTGTGCAAATGGTAAGATTTCATTCTTTCTTGTAGCTGAATAATATCTGATTTTATATATATACAGCATTGTCTTTATCCACTCATCCATTGGTGGATACTTAAGTTATTTCAATATTTTGACTATTGTGAATAATGCTGCCTAGAACATCCAGGTGCATATATCTTTTTGAGTTAGTATCTTCATTTTCTTCAGATAAATACCCAAAGGAATTACTAGCTCATAAAGTATTCTATTTTTAATTTTTTGAGGAGTTAGCATAATATTTTCCATAGCGGCTACACCAACTTACATTTCCATCAACAGTGCACAAGGGTTCTGTCTTCTCATGTCCTTGCCAATACTAGTTATTATTTGTCTTTTTGATGACAGCCATTTGAAAAGTGTGAGGTGATACCTCATTGTGGTTTTGATTTGTGTTTCCCTCATGATGAGTGATGTTGAGGATCTTTTTATGTTGTCTGCTGGCCATCCATATGTCTTTGGAAAAATGTCTATTCAGGTCCTCTGTTTTTAAATGAGATTGTTTTCTTCACTATTGAGTTGTATGAGTTCTTTATATATTTTAAATATTAACCCCTTTTCAGATATATGACTTGCAGATATTCTCTCCCATATAGTAGGTTCCCTTTCATCCCTTTCATTTGATGGAGACCATACTTTTTTTTTATGGAAAAAATAAGAATTTAATAAGAATTAAATTTCTTATCATTTTAATCATAAATTTTCCGATACTTGTACTATGTCCTGGCTACTGAAAATGTGATTCTTGAATTGGCCACACTGGCATCACCTTTAAGTTTGTTAAGTGTAGGCTCTTAGGGCACATGTGAGAGGTATTGAATTAGAATATGCATATATCAGTCTCTCCAGATGAGTATGTGCACACGTAATTGAATTAACAGTGTTGGAAGATATAAGGTATCACAGCATAGGATTTTTCAAATGTGTTTGAAAAGTCATCAATATGAGAATCTGAATCATTCGGGTTAGCATGATGGTTTGGTGATGGCAATGTAGTGGTAGTGATGGTGGTTTATGAGTTTGTAAAAATTCATGGCCCTTGGCCTCACCTCAGAATCTACAAAAATGTAATATACATGTTTCTGTTTAATGTGTTGTACACGTGATTTTTAGTCTTATAGAAGTTTGAGAAGATTCTAGGTGAAGTGTTCTACCTCTGGAGCCTGATTCCCTCAGTTTCCTCATTTATAAAATGGGATAATGAGAGTACCCATCTCTTTGACATATAGATCTGTTAGGATTACAGGAGTTATGTTACACATTGCTTGCTGCCTAGTCATCATATGGTAATGTTAGCTGTTAACAGCTGTAACATATATTTGATGTTCAAATGCACATCTGCCTTATAAAGTTACTGGCAATAGTAGCCACATGGTAAATATTATTTTTACTTAATTTATTTGCTTCTTCTCTATTCTTTTGCCCAAACCATAATTGTGATTTTTTTCCCTTTCTCTGTTTCTTCTCTGAGACTGTTTTTCTTAGTACTGTTTGTAGTATCCTTCATAGTTTTTAGCATAAATTCCATGATAAATTTGGTTACATGGAAAATTTGCTGATTTCAGTAATAAGAGAGATAAAGGGCAGCAGGGCACAAAAAGATAATACCATGACCCTGAGAGAAGAAGTGTGAGGAAGACAGTATATCTATAATAAAAGGTTTTGTAGCCAGTTTGGGAAGATAGCCACAATTCAACAGGCCCTTAGAGTCAGCTGTATAAAATGAATTTTCAAAGCCACCTTGTCATGGCAACTAACGGTCTGGATTGTTCTTCAAATCTGACTTTAGTGTGCCCCGAAATAAATTTCTCTGAAATTCTTTTTAAAGCCCAAGTATTTCAATCCTAGAACTTTCATATTACTAAATGGTTAATTGTTTTAAAAATCACGATTTCCAAATGGAAATAATTTGTGAGCACAGAGAAAGGAAAATTCAAGGTATGTTTTGGTAGAGCTCGGGAAGCAGTTTTATTAAAGTGGGAGGTTCAACTTTAAAAGAGTAGATTGAATTAAAATATGTCGTTTGTATCACTTCCTTTTGAAACATATGAATAGGTTAACCTTGCATTTGTAAGAAAATACAAACTCTGTTCTGTACCAGAAAGGTCTCTTGGAAGGATTCTTGCCTATATCTTTTCTGACTTAGCACCAGCTACCTAGTTCACTACTCCAGCCAGGTCTTCCTGCCATTCCTTGAACACACACTGTCTAGAACTTATCTGTTACATAGGTGGATGGATAAATGAATGAATAGTGGTTGAATGAATAGTGTAAAAATGAAATAATGTTTTGGTTTATTTTTTCTTTAAGGTTATGCCTATGGAATAAACTTTGAATAAAATAAAAAAAAAGTGCTAGTAAAAACAGCAGACTTGATAGGGTTGGGTAGCTTTGTCTATATAACTCTGTTATTTTCCCTATAGATTCAGGTTCCTCTTCTATCAACTTGAGTCATAATTTCCCATCCTATAAAATAAGTTTCTTTCATTTAATCACTTGCCTTCAGAAAGAAGCATTTGCATAAATCACTTATTCCTTGATATTTTACATTGAAAACTCAGCTTAATTTTCAAGAGAGACTAAATCTATACCTAAGTTCATTTCAATTGGATTTTTTTTCATTAATTTGGGCAAAAAGGCAAAGATACCTTCTTTTTTTTTTTTTTTTTAAAGATTTTATTTATTTATTTGAGAGAGAGAGACAGTGAGAGAGAGCATGAGCGAGGAGAAGGTCAGAGAGCGAAGCAGACTCCCCATGGAGCTGGGAGCCTGATGTGGGACTCGATCCCGGGACTCCAGGATCACGCACTGAGCCGAAGGCAGTCGTCCAACCAACTGAGCCACCCAGGCGTCCCAACCTTCTTTTTTATTAACTAAATTTATGGAAGATTTGAATTGACAACTGAAACATTATTTTAGTGTTCTTTGGTTATTTTTTTAATCAACGGCCTCTACTCTGGCAACTTTAAAAATGTTTAAACATAGAGACTTAAGTTGCCCCCCCCCAAAAAAAGGTCTTGGTTTAGCTTTGAATGAATCCAGAAATACCAGTGAAGTATTTGCTTCTACCACAAGGAGATACTTTATAATATCCAATTTTATTTGACTGTTTTTTCTCCTTAACTTAGAATTAATCCTTCTAGTGGAAGACCTGGTTTGGAAACAAGGTAAATAAAAATAATCTTTTTGCTTGTTGGACCAGCTGTTTATAAAAAAATGATTATATAAACACAACTGGGCAATCATTGCTGAAGTTCAGACTAAGCATGGTGAGTCTCTAGAACTTCCCTTGCAGAGCAGGCAGCTGGCCAGGGCAAGGGTGTGTTTATCCACAGAATACTATACCTACAGAAAATGTTCACATGTCACTGAAAACTTTTTTATGCTGCTGTCCTGTAGTTGGACACCACAGATACAAATTAGTGAGACTCTGTAATCCAGATGTTCTTACTCTGTGGTAACATTTAAGTGGTCTGTGGGTGAATGTTTGAGGGTCCTGGAAACCTCTGAAATTGTACACTAAATTTCAGAATAATTAGAATATGCATTTTCTTGGAAGGGAGTCTATAATTATTATAAGATTTTCCAATATCTCCAATATCTCTGTAATTGCTTCTGCGTCAAATGTGGTTTACTTGACTATATTCCTCACTAGATTTTAATCATGACCAAATATGAGACTTACTATTGAAAGCCTAGTACCAAGCTCTGTACTTAGTACAGAAAAGGCACTCAGTGTTGATGAGTATGTGAATAAATGAATGTATGGTTGAGAGAATAAACAAATGGAACGTATCATCTGTTGCTAGTATCTAGTGTCTTGTTATGATGGTAGGGCCCTTCCATTCAACTTTTTCCTTGGCTCGGAGGAAGGATTATCCCCTGATTGTTTGCTCAAAGTGTTTCATGTCTGAGTCCATTCAATATAGTGTTTATGCTCCTAAAATTTCTATAGCAGAGCTAAGAATAACTTTTAGCATATTGTATAGTAAAATCATCTAAATTCTTGTCCTCATGAGAATTAACAAAGTTAATGAAGTATTCCAAAGATCTCTCCAAAACTGTTCTTTTATATTTTTATATTCTTTCTTTGTAAAAGAACCATGCTTTTTCATTTTTACCATTTTAACCCATCACTAAATTGACAGTTGATTTGATGTAATAAACAGTACATGATGAAAACACATGTAATATAATTATTCTAAAATATTTCCAACACTCACTATTTGATTGATACCCCACAAATTTAATGAGGACTTGATAATGGGACTAACTGGGAACCAAAGTGCATTCTTAGGTTTTTTTCTATATTGCAATTCAAAAAAAATTTGTAAAACAACATTTGATACTGAACTGTCTTGCCAGTTCAGCAGAAACTTTGTAAATCTGACGGGAGAAGTGTATGTGTATGTAGGGGAAAGGAAGGTTTAGAGCAAATACTTCTGGTTAGACCCAGGCTCATATCCAGACTTGGAGGCTTTCGATGACACATTAATTTCTTCATGATGAAGTAGTAAAACCAATTTTTGGTTTGCCCCATTCTCCTCAGCTGTGGAGATGAACCAGTTCTAACAGAAAACTGTACACTTCTATTGTAGTGTACAGACACTAATGGGGAACTGGTATACAAAATTTCTTAGCCTAACTATATACTAAGAATTATAAATAAATTCAAGTCTTAGGGCTAAACCATCTGCCACGTATCTTCCAACTGTTGTACTTAATGCAGAAAAAACAGAATCACAGGTAAGCACCATTTGCATAGAAAGGAATAAATGGTGTGCTGAAAGATTAGGTATTCTCTCTCTCTCTCTTAAGATTTTATTTATTCATTTGAGAGAGAGAATACCAGCAGGGGGAGAGACAGATGGAGAGGGAGAAGCAGACTCCCTGCTGGGTTGGGAGCCTGACATGGCGCTTGATCCCAAGACTTGGAGATCATGATGATCTGAGCTGACCTTTAACCATCTGAACCACCCAGGTGCCCCAACAATCTCTCTCTCTCTCTTTTTTTTTTTTTAAAGGTGGTATTTATTTGAGATAAAGCATGAGCTTAAGCAGGAGGGTAGAGGGAGAGGGAGAAACAGACTCCCCACTGAACAAGGGGCCTGTCGTGGGGCTCGATTCCAGGACCCTGTGATCACGACCTGAGCCAAAGTCAGACACTCCACTGACTGAGCCATCCATGCACCCCAGGTATTTTCTCTTAAGCTATTTTTTGAGTCAAAGAAATTATTACCTTTAACAATAGAAGATTTTTTTTTCTTCTTTCAAAACCATTGGCATAAGGCATTTTAGTACAGTAATTCAGTTGTGCTTTCATTTATCTAAAATAACACAAAAAGATATATCAACCAAGATTGTTAAAATATGTTAAAGCATCTGTTGTGAATAGATTATGCCATTTTCCCCACTTTGTTTCTACTATCTGTTTTATTAAGAGGCAATACAACCGAAGATCTAAATTTTTGTTTTTAGACAAAATGAATACTTTGAACATAGAAACAACCTTTCTAAGATTTAGTGTACATTAGTGGATTTTTAAAACTATTTTTGAAAGCAATTGTGGCAAGGCATGCTGATTCTTTGTCATAATTTGTTGGTTTGAAATCTCAATGTGAGTATAAAAGCTAAGCAAAAAGAATAAGATGAAGAAACCCACAAAAACTGCTCTGCTGGAGAATATAGAGTTAGAAAGTTGGCCCAGCACCCATGACAAAAGAATCCAAGTCAAAAGAAAATTATACTGGGGGTGCCTGAGTGGTTCAATGAGTTAAAGTCTCTGCCTTCTGCTCAGGTCATGATCCCAGGGTCTTAGGATAGAGCCCTGCATCAAGCTCTCTGCTCAGCAGGGAGCCTGGTTCCTATTCTCTCTCTGCCTGTTTCTCTGCTTACTTGTGATCTCTGTCTGTCAAATAAATAAATACAATCTTTAAAAAGAAAAAAAAAATACTGACCTGAAATATACAATTAGCTTTGTGACCACGAATTAGCACGATTTTTAAATTTTCATATGAGCAGGGACTTTTAGCTCAGGGAGAAATGTTAGGCCTTAACTAATTCTTTCCTTTAGTTTATGAAAGAGCAAATTCAAATGAAGAAATGTGTGGACAATATTTGTCTATCCAAGATCACATCCCTATTTGGGGTCTGAACTAGAACTGGAATCCTGAATTCTTTACTCCACATCTTTACCACAGTGCACTATTTTTGTGAAAATGTGTTTCTATTGACATCTACATATTAATGTCTATGGTAAAATACATGAAGGAAATCCTCGGAAAAGTCTCCAACGTTGTTGACTTGTTATTTATCTAATGTGTATAACATGTTATTCCCAAACTTGGTTAAAACAAAAATTATTTATTATCTCAAAGTTTATGTGGAAGAGAAATCCAGGTGCAACCCAGCTGGATCCTCCCTTTCAGAGGATAGCACAAGGCTGCAATCTAGGTGTAAGTCAAGGCTGTAGTCCTCTCAAGGCTCAGCTGGGGGAGGATCTGCTTCTAGGCACACTGCCATGGCTTCTGCAGGATTCAGTTCCTCACACTGAACAACTGTTGCTGTCCCTTGGAGGCTGCCCTCCATTCCTTGCCACAGGGCTGCTCATAAAATGGCAGCTCGTTTCACCAAAGTGGGTAAGCGAGGTGAGCCAGAGAAAGAGCATAAGTGAGAGAGAAGACATAGTTTTTCAAACAATCTCGCTGTATTCTCTTTATTAGATGCAAGTCCCTAGCTCAGCTCATATATTGGGGCATGAACACCAAAAGGTAGGGATCCCTAGGGGCTGTTTTAGATGCTGCCTATTACACTGACCAAATTCCACTGCTTTATGCTCTTACGGATCATAGTTGCCTCAGCAGGACTTCCATGATTGCACTAGCACATGAATGGAAATGTAGATTGAGGAAAAGGCAATAGGGAGTGTCTTAGGCCACTGTCCTCATTTGCATGATTTTTCATTAATGGCTCATCTTCCTTGACTGCAAGTTCCATGAAGGTAGATGTTATGTCCTGCTAACCCTGCCCCCCAACACACACACTATTGTATTTCTAGGATTAGAGTCAATGGCACTAATAGTTATAAGATTTTTTGAATATTGTTTCCAAAGAAAATTAGCCTTTCATACAGGTCCCTGTTGGGGGCAGAAATATGCATAAAATCAAAAGCCAAAAGAAATAAAGGCAGTTTCATAACCTTTATGAATTTTTTGGTGCCCTGTTTCTTTATATAGCAGACATGCTACATAGTGTATACTCATATACCAAACCTCATGAGCATGACATTTATGCTTAAAGAACACATGGCTTCTTTAATCACTCACTCACTTCACTAATCAATCAGTGCAGAGATCTTAAAGACTTGTGTGTTTTCAGATTCAGTCAATGCTTTAGGTGGTCCACAAGTTAAATGTACAAAATGTTCCCAGAGGTAAAAGAACTTTCTATCTAGTCTGTGAATCAGGACTAATACGTGAAAAAGCAAAGGCTGTTGTGTTTAGATTTTAAGTGTGAAATGAATGGAAAGGACAAAAAGAGGGTGAAGAGGGAAGATAATTTTCAGTTATTTTTATCAATGAAGGCTTTGCAGCATTTCTGGTAGTTCATCTATATCTTCCAAGATGGCAGGATTTAGGTGATTAAGGAGGGCTGGGACACAAGAGCATTTTTTGACAATAATACTGTGGACAGCAAACAGGCTGATGTAGACACTCAAGAGGAATAATGAAAAAAAAAAAGCAATGTTTAAAGGAGATACAGTAGCATTGACTTTCTCACTTGTTTTATTTTGAAAGGCAGAAATGTAATGGTCAGGAAAACTTGTTTGTTTGAAGGCCTTTAACTCCAGCTTATCTCTAACATGCAGAGGATAGTTAAGGCCAACCCTTGGTAAATTTTGGAAGGAGTGCCTAGATTCTCTAGTATGTTTCTGAATTATGATTGCATGAAATTTTCCTCTGAATCAGCCCACTGAAGTTCTTTTGATTCAGATTTTTTTCATCTTCATCCTTCTTAGATTTTAGTTATTTGAGAAAGCAGATAAAACAATTTAGACTGAGGAGTGAATGACTGATATTTCTGGAACTCTCCTAAAGTGTTTACATTAAAGAAATAAAAGTAGGGGTAAAAGAAGGGGTAAAGTGCCATTTATTTCTTTGTGAAAATGAAAACTTACGTAGTGTTCTGCAGGTTTGGGAAGGAAGCTAATCTGTGTGCATCCACTTCTTTTTAACTTTGTTTCCTCTTAGGGGCCTCATAGCAGTGTCTGTCTAGTCCACACATCATAGCTTCTCCACATAGTTGAAACCAACTGTACTTTCTTCACCACCACTGTTACAGGTCCCTACTTTTTTTTTTCAATTTATTTATTTTCAGAAAACCGTTATTCATTATTTTTTCACCACACCCAGTGCTCCATGCAAGCCGTGCCCTCTATAATACCCACCACCTGGTACCCCAACCTCCCAACCCCCCGCCACTTCAAACCCCTCAGATTGTTTTTCAGAGTCCATAGTCTCTCATGGTTCACCTCCCCTTCCAATTTACCCAAATTCCCTACTCCTCTCTAACGCCCCTTGTCCTCCATGCTATTTGTTGTGCTCCACAAATAAGTGAAACCATATGATAATTGACTCTCTCTGCTTGACTTATTTCATATACACTATGGAGTATTATGCCTCCATCAGAAAGGATGAATACCCAACTTTTGTAGCAACATGGACGGGACAGGTCCCTACTTTGACCAAGAGCCAGGTATGGAATACTTTGTGAGTGAAATAAGGTAGAGTGCACGGAGGGTGGATTAGCTTGCTCGGGCTGTCATAACAAAATACCACAGCCTGGGTGGCTTCAACAACAGAAATGTATCTTCTCACAGTCCTGGAGGCCAGAAGTCCAAGATCATGGTGTTGGCAGGGTTTCTCCTGAGGCTTTTCTCTTGGCTTGTGGATGGCTATATTCTCACTGTGTCCTTTTGTGGCCTCTTCTCTGTGTGCTCTGCATCCTTGATGTCTCTTCATCTTCTCTTAAGGACATCTTTAGATTAGATTAGGGCTGTACCTTTATGACTTCATTTAGCTCTTATTGTCTTTCTAGTGCCCTATCTCCAAATACAGTCATATGAGGGGGGGTTAGGATTTCAACATGTGAATTTGGGGGAGACATAATTCAGTCCCTAAATAATGGATAACTTTCACTAGATAACTGCACAAGGAAGAATTTTAAGGTTATTCTGTGCAGCAACCTAAAAAAGTACAAAGTCAAGGCCCAAAGTATGTCAATGTAATAAACACTTATTGAGCACTTGTTAGGGACCAAGAACTAAGTACTTTAACATTCAAAGGCAGCAAAGTCACTTTTAGACCCCTTGCTTCTTTAATCTAACAGATGAAACAGAAGAGAAATGTATAATTACAAGGTATGATGATTAATTTCATTGTGTCAATTTGGCTGAGCCATGGTACCCAAATATTTAGTCAAAAATGATTCTGGATGTTTCTGTTAAGGTGTTTTATGTGGATGAGATTAACATAAAAATCAGAGGACTTCAAGTAGAGCAGATTGCTCTCCATAATGTGGTGTATCTCATTTCTTTAGCTGATGGTCCTGAAGGAAGAAAAGATTGACCTCTCATGAATGAGAAGGAATTCTGCCACTGACAGCCTTAGGACTTGAACTATAGAATTATAGACGATAGCCTGCTGGTTCACTGTGCACATTTTAAACTTGCAATCTTTTCCAATCAAGTAAGACAGTTCCTTAAAATAAATCTATCTCTATACATATACATTCATCCTCATGGTTCTCTTTCTGTGGAAACTCTGTTGCTTCATTCAGTTGTCCTCTCCTCAGTGAGCTTCACCTGTTCAGAGTATGTCTCCTTTGGGATATAAGGGCAGATGCAAGGTGCTAGGATGTCAGTTTAATTGAACTCTGTTCAAGCCACTAACCAGAATCAGCTTAGTTGGTGAGTTTTCATACCATATGGCTTGATGTTCAAGTCTGCAATTTACAACTTTGCAAAAAGTAGGATAGGTGATCTAACACCTATTTTTTCTGATCTAATTGGGTTGCCTGTACTACAGGGACTCTTCTATATGAGAGCCTGATGGGAATTGTGCATGGACATTGTATGGCACCACAAGGAGGGGGCACATATGTGATACAGCATAGGGCTGGGTCAGAAATATGCACTAGGTTCTGGTAATTTTATTTCTAAGAGTAGCATGAAGCTCTGTATCTCCAGAGCATATTTTTTGATAGCTTACTAGTTTATAGTCTTTTCCAGTTAGCCTTCTAACCTTGCCTGAAGGGAATCAATGATAAGCATTATTAACTCCTTATGGGCATCCAGAGACTCTAAATTGCCAGGAAGAAGGTGACCTACCATATATCATGTTGCAGGCCTTGGAGAGAATGCCACTGCACAGAGCTCTCTTCTCCTGTGTTCATCCTCTGAAGGCATTCCTGGGGTCTGAAAGGTCTGTCTTTTGTTCTGTGGGAAATCTCATTGTTGTAATTTGTGGTATATAAAGAGAAAAAATAAAAATTTCTAGGGAGTATATAAATGGATGTTATTTTTTCATTCCTGAAATGACAAAGTCAACCAGTGAAGGAGTATGTTGACCTGAAACAAAATAAAAAAGAGCTTTGGAGTTCACATTACTGTGATATTGACTTTTCCCCTCCATTTGCATATAGTGCCACAGATTCCGAGGGAGCTGAAGGGAATGATAAGCTCTACCTAGAGAGTATCTATACGAAATGAGATAGGAGACCCATATTTTTACTCTTTTTTTTTTTTAAGATTTTATTTTAAGTAAACTCTATATGCAATGTGGGGCTTGAACTTAAAACCCCAAGATCAAGAGTTGCTTGCCTTAACTCAGCCAGTCCCCTTTATTTTTACTCCTTTAAATGAAATATATGATTATTACCTATCGAAGTGTTTTCTTTCACTTCATTGAAAGCATGAACATACTGTCTTTTAGTATTTCAGCTTTTCTCCACCTTCTCTAGCAGAGTTGCCTTCAAGGATAATGTTGTTTTGTTTTTTCCTCTTGTATTCCAGAATCCTAAATTTAAGAGACCATTCTGCCAAATCCTCAGTTTGCTTATGAAAAAACAGAGCTTCAGGGAGGGTAAGTGTCTTGCCTTTTATCACACAGCTGTTTTTATTTCATTTTATGTTGTATATGTGTGCATATGTGGCTAAAATAAGACTGTTTCTTTCCTGCACAGTGAAAAAATTCCGGGTATAAAAACATAATGGTGTTTGCTACCCTTTGTACTGCTTTCACTCAAACTTTGTCTGCTATAAATCTGGTAAATTAAATAAAAAGTAACTGGTAGAGCCTAGTGTTGGAGTTTACTGTTCTAACTGAACTGATGGTGAAGTTGAATCAAAGCCAATGGTTGAAAGGGGCATTAGGGAATATAAAGATCTAGTATACTTTTCTTTAATAGAGTTATTTCATTATTGAGGAAGTGGGAATGACTCCTGATCCCCTATCCTGTCTTCTTAAACTATTGTACATGAGATCAGAACAAGGATTTTCGTTGTCAAACCCAAGTTTTAGAGCTCTCTCTCTTCTGTTTTCTTTCTATGTAACTATGTAACTTTGAGGAAGTGTATTAACTTTTTTTTTTTAAAGATTTTATTTATTTATTTGACAGAGAGAGAGATCACAAGTAGGCAGAGAGTCAAGCAGAGAGAGAAGGGGAAGCAGGCTCCCTGCTGAGCAGAGAGCCCGATGTGGGGCTCGATCCCACAACACTGAGATCATGACCCGAGCCGAAGGCAGTGGCTTAATCCACTGAGCCACCCAGGTGCCCCGTGTATTAACTTTTGATGGAATGGTAACTACCTTATGGGTATTGCAAAGACTAAATGGTGGTACAATGCCTATAAAGTTCTAAGGGTAGCTTCTATTGTCCTGTGGTGATTACTTAGCAGTAATCACCATTATTCACCAATAATTCACCATTATTGGTCTTTCTCCTTCAATCTTTCTTCATATAATTTTTCTTCCTCTCTGGGTCTTTTTGGTAAAGCCTAAAATATATACTAGAACAAGGTACTGTTATGATCAATGAAAAAGACGGAATGGGGTGTGTGTCAGGATATATGGAAGACTCAAAAATCTATGTTTGTGAAAAAAAAAAAGATCCCTGCACCACAATTAATGGCAGTTGTCAATTATTAAGTACTTATTTTGTGCAATATTTACTATTAAGTGTTTTATACATATTAGCTCATTTAGTCCTCATTATAAATATTATAAAATTGTTATTACTCCAACTTTTTGGACGAGGGCACTGAGGCTCAGAGAATTAGGTAATATCCTTAACATGTATTAACTAACTTGAGAATTTAGATTGAAACGCAGATATGAGAATTTAAATTGAAATCCAGATATTTTAGGCACAAATATCCTTAATAATGATCCTTAAGAGTTATCAGATAGAATTCTAGAATAGAAAGATGATATTGGAAATTTTTTAAAGTTTAAATCATAACATGCTCAACTATATGAAAACCACAACTTTCTATAAGTCTTGGCCATACAGCCTCTATGATTGCTCTACTGTTGAGCTCAGGAAAAATTGCAATGATTTGTTAACAAAAAAATAAGGAGATTTCAAAAAATGATGTGGGAACAATTATATGAGGAAAACTATTTCTCACTCTAAAGCAAAAATAAAGTTAGTTTAAAAATTTCATGGAACAAAAGGTATCTATGATTTTTTTAGGAGAAAAAAAATCTTTATGATACTAGAAGAGGGACAAATTTCTTAACAAGAACAAATCATAGAGCCTGGGTGGCTCAGTTTGTTAAGCAACTGCCTTCAGCTCAGGTCATGATCCTGGAGTCCCAGAATCCAGTCCCGCATCGGGCTCCCAGTTCAATGAGGAGTCTGTTTCTCCCTCTCACCTTCTCCCCTCTGTTGCGGCTGGCGCGACAAATTGACCAGGAACGTGAGGGTAAGAGGATGGTGAAAAGAAATTAAGAGACAAAGAGATGGGGGCAGGAGGAACACTGAGGATGATGTCCAACAGTGCCGATTTTATTCCACATCTTGCAAGCATTTATAAGTCAGATCACAATAGAAGGAGAATACATCAGTATCTAGTCAGATGACCGCAAGTTCCTATAACAAGTTTACATTAACTGCAAGCAAACCTCGTGATGCCAGGTAGTCACGGCTAATGCCATTAGCTACTATTGATACAAGACAATCAACCAGGGAGTGGGTTATGGGAAGTACAGGAACAACAAGGACAAACTAAGAATTCATGACCCTGACCACATTGTTCCCTTCTGTAGGGAGAGCGTGTGGGAAGTCATGTAGGTGAGCACACAACACATAGCACAGACCCTTCCTCAGTGTTACTCAATTTTCCTGTCCTTAACCCCTTATCAAGGCGTCTGGACTATAAAGGAGACACAAGTCAGGGCCTGGTTTGATCCACGACTCCAACTGTGCCGTGGCCTCCAACACCCCTCTCATGCTCTCTTTCATTGCCTCTTTCTCAAATAAATAAATAAAACCTTAAAAAAAAAAAAAAAGAACAAACCATAAAGGAAAGGACTAATGAAATTAACTGATGAAAATGATTGTTTTTTGAAAAGATATTGTAAGTAAAATAAAAATAAAAGGCAAAGAAGATTTTTATAATACATATATAGGTAACTAAGTTTTATGTGCAGAACATATAGAACACTGTTATAAACAGATAAGAAAATGACAACAATCTGAAATACCTGAAAAAGAGGTAATAGTTATTATATCAGTTAGCATTATTTTTGGCTAAGTGCCAGAATGTCTCAAAATAGTAGACAAAAATTCAGTTTTTTTCCTCACATAAAGGAGTGACACAATAATCAATCAGGGTCATCAGTAATTAGGTAAAATATTGGTTGGTAATTTCACTATCATTAGGAGTCCATGGTCCTTTTCTTGAGTTGCTCTGTTGTCTTCCACATGTGACTTCCTAGTGTCCAAGATGGTGACTCCTGTTCTGGGGATCATATTCCATATTCAAACCCATAGGAAGGGAAAGGAGAAGAGATGGGCAGTTTCCTTTACTTAGTGGGCATTTGCTATATGTCATAGACCCAATTTCTGCTTACATCTCATTGGCCAGAAAGTTGACACATGACTATACCAACCTTCTCTTAAGACTTAGAAATATAAATTTTAGTATTGTTTGTTCCAGCACTTTGAAAAATGCCGTTGGTATTTTGATTGAGATGGCATTGAAAGTATAGATTGCTCTGAGCAGCACACACATTTTAATGATGTTTTTCTTCCAATCCATGAGCATGGAATGTTTTCCCATCTTTTTATGTCTTCTTCAATTTCTTTCATAAGTGTTGTGTAGTTTCTAGAGTATAGATCCTTCACCTTTTTGGTTAGGTTGATTCTAAGGTATCTTATAGTTTTTGATGCTGTTGTAAATGGAATTGACTCCCTAATTTTTCTTTCTACAGTTACATTGTTAGTGTATAGGAAAGCAACTGATTTCTGTGCATTGATTTTGTATCCTGTCACATCACTGAATTGCTATATGAGTTCTAGTAATTTAGGGGTGGAGTCTTTTGGGTTTTCCACATAAAGTATCATGTCATCTGTGAAGAGAGAGAGTTTGACTTCTTTGCCAACTTGAATACCTTTTATTTCTTTTTGTTGTCTGATTGCTGTTGCTAGGACTTCTAGTACTATGTCAAACAATAGAACAATAGTGGTAAAAGTAGGCATCCTTGTTGTGTTCCTGATCTTCAGGGAAAGGCTCTCAGCTTTCCTCGATTGAGAATGATATTCACTGTGGTCTTTTCATAGATGGTTTTTATGAAATTGAAGAATGTTCCTTCTATCCCTACACTCTGAAGAGTTTTAATCAGGAAAGATGCTGTATTTTGTCAAATGCTTTTTTCTGCATCAATTGAGAGGACCATATTTTTCTTCTTTCTCCTTTTATTAATGTGTTCTCTCACACTGATTGATTTGCAAAGGTTGAACCCCCTTGCGTACCAGGGATAAATCCCACCTGGTCATGATGGATAATCCTTTTAATGTACTGTTGGCTCCTATTAGCTAGGATCTTGTTGAGAATTTTGGCATCCATATTCATCAGAGATATTGGTCTGAAATTCTCCTTTTTATTGGTTTTAGGGTCAAGGTAATACTGGCCTCATAGTGAATCTGGGCATTTTCCTTCCATTGCTGTTTTTTGAAACTGCTTCAGAAGAATAGGTATTATTTCTTCTTTGAATGTTTGGTAGAATTCTCCAGGGAATCCATCAGGTCCTGGATTCTTGTTTTTTGGGAGGTTTTTGATCACTGCTTCAATCTCGTTACTGGTTATTAGTCTATTCAGGTTGTTAATTTCTTCCTGTTTCAGTCTTGGTAGTTTAGAGGTTTCCAGGAAGACACCAGTTTATTCCAGGTTGCTTAACTTATTGGCATATTTGATAATAAGTTGATAATAACTTCTGATTATTGTTTCTATTTCCTTTGTGTTAGTCGTGATCTCTCCCTTTTCATTCATAATTTTATTAATTTGGATCCTTTCTCTTTTCTTTTGGATAAGTCTGTCCAGTGTTTTATCAATATTCAAATCACCTAGGAAATATTGAAAAAGAAAAACAAAGCTGGGGCATCATATTGACTCATTTCAAGCTGTATTACAGAGTTGTGATCACCAAGACAGCATGGTATGGGTACAAAAACAGACACATAGATCAAGAGAACAGAATTGAGAGCCCAAGTATGGGCTCTTGACTCTATGGTCAACTAATCTTTGACAAAACAGGAAAAAGTATCCAAAGAAAAAGACAGTCTCTTCAATAAATGGTGCTGGGAAAATTGGACAGCTCTATGTAGAAGAATGAAACTGGACCATTCGCTTACACCATACACAAAGATAAACTCTAAATGGCTGAAAGGCCTCAGTGTAAGACATGAATCCTTCAAAGCCCTAGAGGAGAACATAGGCAATAACCTCTTAGACATCAGCCATAGCAACTTCTTTCAAGACATGTCTCTAAAAGCAAGGGAAACAAAAGTGAAAATGAACTTCTGGAACTTCATCAAGATAAAAAGCTTTTGCACAGCAAAGGAAACACAACAAAACAAAGAGCCCACAGAATGGGAGAAGATATTTGCAAATGATGCTATAGATCCTGGTAGCCAAGATCTATAAAGAACTTCTCAAACTCAACACCCAAAATCACAAATAATCAAGTCAAAAAAATGGGCAGAAGACAGGAACAAACACTTCTCCAAAGAAGACATACAAAGGGCTAATGAACACATGAAAAAAATGTTCATTTTCACTAGTCATCAGGAAAATTCAAACCAAAACCACATTGAGATATCCCCTTACACCAGTTAGAATGGCAAAAATTGACAAGGTGAGAAAGAAAAAAATGTTGGAGAGGTTGTGGAGAAAGGGGAATCCTCTTACACTGTTGGAAGGGATGTAAGTTGGTACAGCCACTTTGGAAAACAGTGTGGAGTTTCCTCAAAAAGTGAAAAATAAAGCTACCCTTGGGACGCCTGAGTGACTCAGTGGGTTAAGCTGCTGCCTTGGGCTCCGGTCATGATCCTAGGGTCCTGGGATCGAATCCCGTGTCAGGCTCCTTGCTTAGTGGGGAGGCTGCTTCTCTCTTTCCCTCTGCCTGCCACTCTGCTCACTTGTGCACTCTCTTTCTCTGACAAATAAATAAATAAAATCTTAAAAAAAAAATAAGTAAAGCTACCCTTGACCCAGCAATTCCATTGCTGGGTATTTACCCTAAAGATACAGATGTAGTGAAAGGAAGGGCCACATGCTCCCCAATGTTCATAGAAGCAATGTGCACAAGAGCCAAACTGTGGAAAGAGCTGAGATGCCCTTCAGCAGCTGATCCATGGATAAAAGAGATGTGGTCTGTATATACGATGGTATATTACTCAGCCATCAGAAAGGATGAATACCCAACTTTTGCATCAACATGGATGGAACTGGAGGAGATTATGCTAAGTGAAATAAGTCAAGCAGAAAAAGTCAATTATCATATGGTTTCAATTATTTGTGGAAAAAAGGAATAGCATGGAGAACATTAGGAGAAGGAAGGGAAAAATGAAGGAGGGTAATCAGAGGGTCAGATGAACCATGAGAGACTATGGACTCTGGGAAACAAACTGAAGATTTTAGAGAGGTGGGGGTGAGGGATGGGTTAGCCCGGTTATGAGTATTAAGGATGGCATGTATTGCATGGAGCCCTGGGTGTTATATGTAAACAATGAATCATGGAACACTGCATCAAAAACTAATGATGTACTATATGGTGACTAACAATGTTTTTTTTTTTTTAATTTATTTTTTACTTATTTTAAGCATAATAGTATTCATTGTTTTTGTACCACACCCAATGCTCCATGCAATCCGTGCCCTCTCTAATACCCACCACCTGGTTCCCCCAATCCCACCCCCCCTCCACTTAGACTATGGACTCTGAAAAACAATCTGAGGGGTTTTAACATAATGTTAAAAGAAAAAAAAAAAGACTTGGATATAAAATCTTGGCGTTGGGTAGCCATGTGCCCAAATACAAATAGAGAGTTCTATTTCTAGAGAAGTCAGCTATGGGCTGTCCCCTAGGAGGCTCTGCTAAGGCCATAAACAAAAACTTCACCAAAAGGGAAACTCAGAAGGGTCATACATATTTTAAAAGATTCTCAATTTTTTGAAAAATCAGGGGGCACCTAGGTGGCTCAGTGGGTTATGCCTCTGCCTTCGGCTCAGGTCATGGTCTCAGGGTCCTGGGATCAAGCCCCATATTGGGCTCTCTGCTTGGTGGGGAGACTGCTTCCCCCTTTCCCTCTGCCTGCCTCTCTGCCTACTTGTGATCTCTCTCTATATATCAAATAAATAAATAAATAAATAATCTTTTAAAAAAAGAAAGAAAAAAATCAGGAATTGGAAATGAAACTAAGTTGACATATCATTTCACACATATTAGGTCAGAAAAAGCTTTGACTCCTGAAGTAGTTGTATAGATATAGAGCAATATAAATTCTTATTATGCTATTTATGGAACTGTCTAAATTGGTAAAAACCAATTGGCAAGCAATTTGGCAATATTTATCATAGAGATATATATACTTTTCGAACAAGCATTTCCATTTTTAGGTATATAACCTAAAGAAAACCTGGTTGTATGCTCAAGAAAACATGCTTAAGAATGCCATGGCAACATGCAACATATATGTGGTGAATGAGAAGGAGGAGAGAGAGAGACTGACTAGTATAGTTTATGTAGAGACTAAGTAGAGGGACACCTGGGTGGCCCATTTGGTTAAGCTTCTGCCTTCGGCTCAGGTCATGATCCCTAGGTCCTGGGATTGAGTCCCACATCAGAATCCTTGCTCAATAGGGAGCCTGCTTCTCCCTCTGTCTGCCACTCTCACTGCTTATGTGCACATTCTCTCTCTGACAAATAAATTAAATCTTTAAAAAAAATAAAATAAGTAGAAATTTAATTTCATTATCAGGAGAACAAACACATCTTTTGTGGCATATCTATAAAATAAAATACAATATAATTGTGAATAAATTAATTAGAATTAATTGTATTAATAAATATAATCTCCCAAACAATGCTCAATGGAAAAAGGAGTTGTGAAAGGATACATTTATTGTGATACAACTTATATGGGGCTATTGATTATAGATCCACACAGATGTAATGAAAGTATTTACAAGTACACGGAAATGAAAAAACAAAGGATATGAGGATGACAAATACCAAGTGTAAGCTAGTGGTTACCACCTTCCAAAGCAAGAGGGAATGGATTGAGGAAGAGGACATGGTGTCTTCCATTTTATTTGTAATGTTTTGTTTTCTAAGCCAACTAGTGAGTTTGTGAAATTCATTCTATTTTCCTTATACCTTTGTGTGACTGAACTATCTCATAATAATAATAAAAAAAATCAGAAAAAGGGATAGCTTCAGGCAATCATTAGGGAGGCAACAGATATAGGAAGAAGAGGGAAGGAATGATCCAACTATCTAACTCCCAGGTCATCTTCTCAAGTTAGAAGAAATCAGGGGATTAGCAATGAGGTGAATTCAAGGAAAACATAAATCTCTCTCTCTTTTCCTGTTTGAGCACCGCAGATTCCTATTTCAGCTTGTCCTTAAAGTGCTCAGCAAAGTGGCAATCATTGCAACAGAAAACCACATTTAAGAATTTATAGACATTGGGGAGGGTATGTGCATATGGTGAGTGCTGTGAAATGTGTAAGTTGACGATTCACAGACCTGTACCCCTGGGGCAAATGAATTAACATTATATGTTAATTTAAAAGAAATGGAAGAAGAAGTTCCTAACATACTGGGTTCCTCAAGGAAGTATCTAATAGTGAACATGTTGATTGCTATATGTGATATTTGCTCTACCTTCTTGGAGAAAGAAGTTTTTGGTAATATGTAGGATTGTTTGCTTATCATTACTGAGAGGGGAACAGTATTGTCATTTAGTGTGTAGGGATCAGAGAAGCTTAATGCAGTAGGGTTCAGTAATGCTAAAAATGCTGGAGAGCTCCTCTGCAGGGGGGTGGGGTGGAGGAAAGATACTGGTGGAGCTATCCTTCAATGATACAGAAAAGTGTGTGTGTGTGTTTATGAATCATCATAAATTCATCACCTTAGAACTTTGTTTATTACCAGAGTGACAAGAACATAAAGGAATAAAGAAAAAAAAATCTATTCATCAACTCAAGGAAATTATTCCATTCCCTCTGCAATATAGATGTACTACTAGGTTTTATAGAGTGGTTTCATGATGAGTTTGTTCACCTGACTTCTTGTTCTAATCCCTGTAAGCTTACAGTTTCTAGAGAGCTAGTTGTCACTCTTATTCCAAAGAAAAGATAAAAACAATCAAGAAGGAATATCCACATAAACCACAGATTAATTGAAACTGTGCAGAACTGATTCTATGTTTGTTAACCCCTCAGTGACCCCTTACATTTGCTGTCACTCTCACTTTTTATATGACAAATGATCTTGTGATATTAACGTTTAGACCCAGTGTTTAAAAAACACTCTTTCAGAGAAGCAAGAGATATTTGATTTGGAAACTGTATTTCCTGAGTGTAGCCAGGAAGTGATCTGTATGGTTGAAAGTGTATTGTTGATGCCAGAGAACTTTAAATCTGCACATGGAGCAATTTTCATTCACTGTGGCTGCTACCAGAGTGGCTGATTCTTAAATTATTTATGCAAAGAAGCGAACTGTTCTGTTCTTTATCTGAAATTATGCCAATTGCATGCTTAACAAGGCTAAACTTTTCACTGAAAACTCGGCTTCTTTTTCAAGCTCGTATTTTTTATCTTGTCACTAACTGTTCACACTGGGGAAGATGAATCGTGATCACGTAGTACAAATGCTTTGCCAGGCTCTCGAGAGAGTAATAACTAGAAGCTGCGATAACAGATTCCATAAGTGAAACCTAACAGGTTTATACTTTAGTTGGTAAGCTATTAAAGCTTCTTGAAGTTATACTGCTGAATAAACAAGTTTGGGGCATTATTATTTTTGTTCAGCAGAATATATTCTTAGTCAAAAAATTTGGAGGTTAGGAGACTGTCATCCAAAATCTGTTTGCTATAAAACTAATGAACTTCACATGCCAAAGAAAACTCAGGCATATCAGAGTTGAGATTTGGTTTATTAAGGAATGGAAAAGAACATAGTCCAATTCATTTATGGAAAACATCAAATTTTAGAAAATCAGAATTATTCTGGACATTTATCAGCATGCCCAAAGCAAATCAACACACAGAACATTCATGTTTGCTAGGTATTGTGCTCAGTGTCTTACATAAACTGTTGCATTTATTGCTAACAACTCTCTGTGTAGGAGACGTGACTGTCCAGACTCAGACCTTTGAAATGCCTCAGTCATAGCTAATAATTGAATGATCACAGAACAGAACTGGATCTCTAAGCTTTACTTTGGTACAAGGGGCCCTTGACATATAACCTGATAATTTTAGATTTCTGAAGTTTTCAGCAGTACAGAAAGGAAGTTTGAGATCCTCTTTGGCATTTTTTCTTATTAACAAGATACTAATTGGAACAGATTTTTTTCCTTTGGTTACTCAAACTGGAAAAGTGGCTATCTCTTTGCCATACACTGCATGATATTTCAACACAGTAACTCTGTCTAAGTTTACATCAGGGAGCAACATTCTCTGGAGAGAAAATAAACCAGAATTATGGGTATGACTGAGCAGGCCTATCTTCATTTGTTTTTTGTCTCCTTCTCTTCCTATGCCAGTACCCACCCATTTTTTACAAAGTGCTGTACTCTAAAGCAACTTACTTTCAGCTTTCCCTCTATTTTCTTTTTTATTCCTGCTGAATATCCTAGCCATTTTTGTTCATTTTATTCTCCTGTGTTAAATTGAATATTTTTCTAGTACTAAACACGAACAAGTAAACATGCCTCAGGTTTGATATTGCATAACAAAAGGAAAAAAAGCTATGCCCGGTTAAGATGAGAAAACAGGTTTAGAATTTTGGGGTAGTTTGGACTATTGTTCACAAAATATAGGCAGAGTGCATGAGAGTCTCTCCAGTTTATCTTTTTGTTGTAGAAAGCCTTTTGATTTGTGAAGATCAACTTCATAGAATGTACAACATATTTTGGCCAGTGGAAAAATTATGTTTACATATCTAAAACTCACCACAACATTATAATACAACATTGTATGTGCACTAAGTAGAATGTGCCTGTATATCAATTTTTCTTCCCTTAGGGATCCTCCTCTGTGGTGTCCCCATCCTGTGGGAGGATACCCCAGCCCCACTGAGCAATGGAGTGGTCATGTGACTTTCTCCAGCCAAAGAAATCTGGGTGGGAATGACCTGTGTAAGTTTCAGGCAGATGCTTTCAGGGCCTGTGTGTGGTTTTCCATATTGTTGTTGTTATTATTTTCTATCTGCCAAAGATCAACAATATATTCCAGACAGAAAATTGTATCCTAGAAAAAGACAACATGTAGCTGAGCCTTAACAGTCCTTGGTAAATATAAAGCTTGAGTGAAAATTAATTGCTGTTGTCATAATGCACAGAGATTTGGGGTCACTTTTACCTAACTTATTCTAGCTGATTCTAATAGTTGTAATGTTTTGATACTACAGTTCTGCATTAAAATCACTTTTTATATCATTAGTGAAAATATTTTTGAGATAATTCTAACTTTGGTGACCCCATTTCTGAGTGTATTTTTGCTCAGATGATTAAATAGGTTTTGTTTAACCCACAGATGCTATTGCCGAGATGATGAAATCTTCCAAAGGGACATGTTTATATTGTCTCACATTTCTAGTCTTTTATACTTTTACTTTGTCAAAGGAACTTTAAATCTATTTCATTTCCACATTTGTTTCTGACAGGAGATAAAATCATTGTTGATAAAGTTTTCTATAAAAATATAAGTGTATTCACACATCTTGTTTTATTCACTATCTCAGTACCATAACTTGTCTCACTTTATTCCCAGAAGCAAAAATTTTTGATGAAGAATTAACTAAAACCTGTACATTTAGACATGAAATTATATAATTTCTGGGAAATTAACAAATATTTGATCACCAGCTATCTCCCCATTGTTTACAGGAATCATCATTCACTGTTTGAGTGTATGAAATTTCATTGCTATTAACTTCCGAGGGGCAACCAAGAGTTCCCATGTGGGAAAGATTTTGGATAGCAAGTTTTTCCTAATTTTAAATGTCTGCCCTTATAATTTTGACTTGATTCTCAAAATTGAAAACTATCTTATATTCTCTGACTTAGAATGTGTGAGAAGCTTATCTTAATTGGTAGTTCACATGGACTGCCTTTGATATACCTAAGTGCCCTGAAAAACTGTCTACCTTTTGGGGGTGTCTAACATGGACATCCCAAAAGAATTTTGTGTGTGCTGAAGAGATTTTCAGACCTCAAAACTCCAATTTGGGTAAAAAAAAATCTGTGTAGGTTTTTCTGCTGTGAAGTAAAAAAATCAATCAAGATATAACTTTCATTTTTTTAATAATGTGGATATAGAGATAGATGATAGATAGATGACAGATAGATAGAAATCCATTACAAGTGGATTTATATCGCCTTGTTAAAAATTTTCAGTTAGGACCATCAGTTTAGAATGACTTAGGATGTTTATCTTGATTTATACTCTAGGTTAGATAAGATGGTGATGAAAACTTGTAATTGATAAATGAAGTGGCAAGAGACAGACTTTCAATCTGGGGATCATATTTTTTATTAATGACACCCTACTTTTTACTAATGTAGACTCTATGTTGTCTCTTCTTACTGTTATGTATTAGAGGTAGATAACCCTTGTATTCTATAAACAATTGTTTTTCAATTTGAACAATTATAAAATGTTAAAGCTAGAAGAGTTAGTGTTTATCTGGCTGGATGCCCTCTGAAATTGAGATATTGAGTGACTTGGCAAGTGTCACATAGCCAGTTAGAGGTAGAACTTAGGAGGCCTGGCTCTCAGTTCAGTGCTCGTTCTCCTCTGCTATTAACCTGTGCCCCTGTACAGGTTGAGGAATTTACAAATAATTATTGTTTGCATTTGGGTAGGTGCAGGAGAAATGTGTTTGGAGGAAAATAGCGTATATAGGGAAAGAGTGAGGAAATTTGTTGTTGCACTTGTTTTTCAATGACAAAAGCAGTTTGGCAGTGGGATATAAGAAATTATATTATACATAGGCAGATATGACTTGTAAGAGATAGAAGGGACAGGGCCAGAAGGGCCAGGGTAGTCTCTTGACCACAAAAGGGCAGAGACTCTTTGAGAGAAACCATAAATTGGCATGTGTATGCCTGTGTCTAGGTCTGCCTATCCAAAAATATTAGGATGTACCACAGATTAAAAAGAAGCAAGTTAGGTTAGATATGTTGATCTGACCACAAATAGAAAAAAGACTGTAATTTTTTAAAAGTAACTATAGATCCCAAGGTAAATCATATTTAAAAAATCTCAAATCCAAAATAATAGGAATCCTTGCACCTAGAATGAATCTAGACATACAGTGAAGTGTTATTTTTTATACTCAAATGCTGACTAAATTGTCCCGTCTAGAGAGTTATAAGTTGGTTTGTTTGCTAACCTTTAACACTGGAATGAAAATACACATTTTATGTACTTTCCAGGGCCCTCAGGAGGTCAGGATGAGCTAATATCTGAGATGGTTAGGAAAAAGGTAAAGGCACATGTAAATTTTACATCCCCATTTTGTAAATAACTGAATATGGAGTAGTTTATTACTTTTATAAGGACTCACAGTAGCTCTACCAGGAATAGAAAGCGCCACTGGCAGGTTATTTATAGTTATCTCAGTAAAGGACATTTTTGTACATGGTGTAGCCCTTGACAAGAAAGCAAAAATTACCTCTGAAAAATGCTATGAGGTTTTTTAAATTAATATTTTACATAAATCTATAAATATTTTTAGAAAATAGTTCAATATGGCAAGACAAAACCTAAAGTCCCATTAGTTAAATTTAATAAGGAAACACTTCTTATTAATCCGGAACCTCATTATTATCCCCTGCCAACAGAAGAGAAGATGGTCTAAAATAACAATTGGTGCCCATTTAAGAGATGTGGTTTGGGGGTCATATTTATAGCTAGTTTTTATAAATTTATGGAGATCATAAGTTGTTGGATGTGATCTTCTGGGCTAAATTGCTGCTTTAATGATTTGTTATTAGTTGTTTTTTGATTATTAGTAATCTCACTTGGGAATATATTTATAACCAGTGTATCTATCTGATCTATAATATTAAATTTGGGAAATGTTTGGATAAAATCCTATAAGCTTTTATGCTGCTCTTTTGAGATATGTTCATGAGATAAAAACAATTTGATAGCAAGCCTCCTGATGATATGAAAAATGTAAATTCTTCTAGTTGTTTTGTGGCTATAAAACAATCACTAACACATTATTTTTTCTATTTCTATGAGATATTGATTCATGTGATTAGAAACCTCTATATATTCTTGTCATAGTATTTAAACAGGCACTTAAAAAATTAAAATTGATATCTTGGGTGTAGAACAGTCACAAATATGAGACATTTTTCACTGTGAAAAAAGTTATTTATTAAATTGTGATAGTTTTCATGAAGTAGTTGAATATTTAATATAGATGATGGGCATGTTTATTATATAGTATGCACCATATTTTTAGGACATTTCAAGTAATTTTTTTGTTATTAGAGCCACCAATAAAATATGCATCACATCTATTCTGTCTTTCATCACACACACATACATATAATATTGTAAGAAAAAATTACTTTTAATAATCTGATGCCATTTATTCATCCATTTATTCGTTCACTGATTTGTTTACTCATTAAATATATATTGATTAAACCTGGATGTTTGCTCTATAATTTCTAAATTTTATTTGTTTTTATATTTCTGAAGTTTTGAATTAAGAAACAATTTGTTTTCTCCCTGTCTATTCACATTTGTATCACGTCTATTCATGTCTGTATCACTTCCCAAATAATAATACATGTGAATTCTAATACATGTGAATTATCATTATGATAACATAACTAAGTTTTGGTATATTTACTCTTTCCTGGGTCCTCGCAAATCACTTTTTATGGGTGGTGGGTTAGGGGAAATCAGATTCAGTAAAAATGAAAAATGTGGATGTTTTTCTGGAGAGGAAAGAAACCCTGCAAGATATACATGTAGTATTCATCCACTGTGTTATAAAGCAGCTTCTTAATGAAGCCCACTAAACAGACATTTTAGAACTTAATCTAGGATTAACATCTCTCATGAAAAATATACATTTTAAAATTACTTCCTTATATTTGACATTCCCCAAAGACAATATAAATGTATTTCATTTTCTACTTAACTTATTTTTACAGATTTTGGTTTGAAATTTGATGCTTTGTAATGTCCTAAGAGATTTACTGACAAATCAGTTAACTTCCAGGGTCATTTACTGTAGGCTACTTACCCCCACCCTTTTCTGTAGGGCTGTTATATATCACTCATTTTTATAATTAATGCTTATTTGAATGGATTCTTCTTTCAATAGGCAGATATTCCAGACACACTTCTACTCTGAAAATAGAAGGCAGGTTTATTGAGATGACTGTGGAAATATCCATGAAGAAATTCAGCTCTTAAGCATTATTGAGGTGTCTCAAATTTTCTAGGAGATAGGACAAGAAAGGACTGAGAGAATCATGGAATTTAAAAGGTAGGATTAATTGAAATTCTAGTAGGAGTCAGCAGGGCTGAGTGTCATTCATCACACTGATTTGATATGAGGCATGTGAGACTTCAAGGTTAGACAAGGTGAGCTGGGAATTTCAAGGGAGGGACGACTTTTCTTTATTCTCTTCTGTATGGAGATTATCAGCCCATAATAGTCAGAAGAAAAGAAAGCAAGTATTTAAAGAGGCTACCCTCTATGATACCAAATCCTGTCCTTGGTTCATCTTCTAAATTCATTCTTAATACTTTATTTAAATGTTTTTGAACTTTTCAGCAAGAAAAACTGGATTAGAAAAAGAAAATTATGTAAATATTTTGAAGTCAAGAAGGAAACATGCAAATATTTTTTAATCCAACTGCCATACCATTTATCAAATTGAAAGGAAAATTGATGGAGTTGTTAGTATCTATGTAGGTCAAGGCAGAACACAACTTTCTCTGTGCTTGTATTGGAAGCCCCTGAGAAACAGACAAGAATTGTGTCCGGAAATCATACTTGGAAAAATATGGCTTTGCCTGTAGCAAAGAATATCTGTGATTATTTCATGTGTGAATTTAACCTACCTGCAAAGGCACAGGCATTACCTAAACAGCCACTGACCTCCCATTTGGGCACCTGACTGTGTAAAATTTAGGGCAAGGAGGGGCATAGACTATGTGCTTTCTGTCGATAGCTGCTTCTCACAAAGAGAAGGGAAAGACGAAGAAGCACATTGGACCCCTTTTTCCAAAGGCACCAAGCGGATGAGCGATTTTTCCAACATGCAGACAAGTGAATAAAGGTACAGCTAAAGACCATGAATTCACTCCAGCAAAGTCTTTCCACATGGAAATCTGGGGGATGAAGAATATTTGTATGTCTTTAATATTTTGAAGTCTTGGAGATCTGAAATCAATTCAAACCCATTTAGCAATTAACTAGTGTGTTATAGTGTGCTAAGTAATTAGAGGCACAGGTAAGATTATTAATTTATGTCACAAGAGGTCTAGAATTAATTTCCTTTGATTAATATAAAAGATATAGCAAAAGTTTCAAAACGGTGGAATTTGTGAGAAGATTTCTCTTTGCTTGATTTTCTGGGGGAGAATAAAATACTTGCGTTAATAATTCTTAATGTGGAGAGAAAATTTACCATAAAGGAAAAAGTCCAAATATTTCAGATGCTATAATTCCACCAAGTACTAGTCTCTTTAATTCTTACCCTTAGGCTTTATTTCCCAAAATTTTGGACTGGGCCTTCAAGTATATATTTGTTATGAGGACAAGGAGACATGTTCGATGTATTCCTTGCATTAAAAAAAAAAAAAAAAATCAGGGGCTCCTGAGTGGCTTGGTGGGTTAAAGTCTCTGCCTTCAGCTCAGGTCATGATCCCAGAGTCCTGGGATCGAGCGCCACATGGGGCTCTCTGCTCAGCAGGGAGCCTGCTTCCTCCTCTCTCTGCCTGTTTCTCTGCTACTTGTGATCACTGTCTGTCAAATAAATAAAGAAAAATCTTAAAAAAAAAATAAAAAGAATCATTAGACACCAGAAAAAATCTCTCACCATCAAGGAACTTACATGTTAGTAGGAAGGACACAGATAAACCTAAATGCATGTATCAAGTCGTGACAAGTATGGATAAAGTTAAGTCGTAACGAGCATTGTGAGGACCCGAAGATGGCAGTCGGTGCTGTTATAGGTAGTTGGATTGAGAAGCCCTTCCCAAGGTAGAGCCTTAGAACAAAGACCTGAGCAAAGCTATGTGAATATCCTTGTGGAAGAGCATTCTAACTAAGGGAGGAGGAAGGGCAAAGGCACTGAAATGGTGTCAAATATGCTGGGTGTGCTCAAAAGGCAGCAAACAGCTTACTTGGTTGACATGGAACAAAAAAAAGGAATAGTGGAAGGTAATTACGTTAGTGGCCAAGGGCTAGGTCCTGTAGAATGTCATAACACTGCAAGCAGTTGTTAAAAGGTTTTGAACTCTAATGGCTTGATTTAAATTTAGAGATACCATTCTGGTTGCTATATTGAGACTGGACTCTTGGAAAGTATGGGAGGAAGTGGGGAGAAAAATTCATTCATTCAAAACATTTCCTTAGGGTCTATTATACGCCTACCATAGAAATAGAAGTAAATTCACATTAGTGAATAAAGAAACAGTCCCTGTTCTCCTGAAGATTATGTAAAAATAAGTGAACAATCTATTAAGCATCAGTATGTAGAAAAATGACAGAGGGCATAGGGATAGAAAGTGCAGGTGGAGGTGTATGAACATGCACATATTGGATCTATAAGGAAGGGTCAGGGAGAATGTTCTAAATAAAGTAACATTTAAACAAAGACCCAAAGGAAATGCAGATGTTTTGGGAAAGATGCGTGAGGAGGAGGAAGCAGCAGATGCAAAGGCCCTAATGGAACTGGATTGGAGTGAACGAAAAGGAAGTGGTTACATGAGGTTAGGGAGAGAATGAGGGGAGAGGTGGCAAAGGGCTTCCTAGGGCATGGATTTTATGTTGAATGTCATGAGAGACTATTGGAGGCTTCTAAACAGAGAGGAATGTGATGCTCTGACTCACATTTTAAAAGTAACACTGACTGCTGTGTCTAGAATACACAGCAAGACTAGATGGAGGAGCAAGACTAGATGGCAAGGAGCAAGGATGTCCTAGGAAATGGAGACTTATGCCAACTCAGTCCCCTTCAGGAAGGGACTCACTGCCCATCAGGGAAGAGGGTTGACAGCATCTGATTGTAAGCTTCATCACGGGTTTGTCTCAGTTGCTAGAGTGGCTCCACCTGATCACTGAGCATTGTGATGGTACAAGAGAACAGCCATTTCTACCCAATGCAGGACTCCTCTAACGGGGCAGCTTTGCTCCAGAGCCCGTTGCTGGGCTGGCAGAGGCTTTGCCAGGTTGGCTTCACTGTCCATCACAAAACTCTGCCAAACCCCATTTCCTTGGTTTTCCTTTCACAGGTGTTACCACTCCCTGCCCCCAGCCAGTACACCTTTTGCACTCCTAACCCCATCTCAGTGACTGCTTCCTGAAGAACTCAAACTTCAACAGATGGAAAAAGGGCAATGAATTAAAAAGCTATGGTGATAATTCAGGAAAAAGACGTTGGGAACCTTAGGTAGGTTAGTGAGAGTGGAAATCCTGAGAAGAATCTGGTAGATATATGTTGCAAGTGGAATGAACAGTAATTGCTGGAGAGTTGAATGGAGATGTGATTCATTCAAGCTGAACTTCAGGTTTTTGACTTAAAAAATTGGAAAGGAGGTTTTTTTTTTTTTTTTGCCAAAATAGAGAAAATGTTTAAAAAAAAAGGGTGGGGGCAGTGGTCAGGGTAGGGAGCTTAGAAAAAAATTTAGAGTTCAATTGTAGCATGTTAAGTTTTCCATTTTAAGTTGGGTTTACAAGTCTGAGATGATCATTGAGGAAGATATGCATTTGGAAGTACCAGCCTATTGCAGTATCTTAGCTATAAGAGTGGATGGCTCCCCTAGGAGATGAGGGTAGATGGAGAAGCACTACAAAGTTTCTAGGTCAAAAAAATAGGCAAAGCCAGTTAAGAAGTCTGAGAAGTTATACTCACTGAATTAGTAAGAAGCAAGAGTGCAAATACTGGGGGCTCACTGAAGAAAGTCTTCAAAAAAAAGAAGAAAAGATCATTTGATTCAAATGTTGCTGAAAGTTACAGCACAGTGAAGACAGAAATCACTAGTGCACTTGAAAACACGGAGGCGTTGATGGCCTTGGGAAGGACGGTATTGGTGAGGGGATAAACACTGAAGCCTGAGTGATGGGAGTTCAAGAGAAATGCTGTGCAGGAGGGTGAACACAGTGCAAGCCACAGCACAGTGCTTTAGGTAAAGTGAGCGGTAGCTGGAGCCAGTGCACTATAGCGAGATTTATTACATGATTATGATTATTTTAATAAATGCATTTATCAGTTACAATATGCCAGGCACCTTCATACATGCAAAATAAACATCTTATTTAATACTACAGCAACTCTAGGGTGGAAACACTCTTGTTATTTCTGTTTTGGTGGAAATTTGAGGACAGAGATATTAACTATGTTGCCTGAGATCACACATCTGGTAAAGTGTGCCAATGGTCATTCAACCCAGATCATCAGAATCAATAGCATTCTCCAGAATCAATCCTTCCAACCCTGTTTTTACCCATGGTGCAGGATATCTGTATGTTGGAGTTTTTATACTGATGGGAATGTTAGTATAAAGAAGATCTGCTGATATAACAGGGGGGAAGATAATTATAGAAGCAAATTCCTTGAGCATGCAGGAAGGGATCTAAAATCAGTGCATAGGTAGAGAATTCGGCTTTAGATAGGAAAAGGGATGGTTCATACATTGGGATAGGACAGAATGCTAAATATTTGCATGCAAAATAGGTAGGATTTTAGCTTTGATGCTAAGAGAGTGAGAAAGTTCTCTTCTGATTGCTTCTATTTTCTATGAATCATGAATCTAGGCCTTCATTTGAAAGTGAGAAAAGGAATAAAAGTGATGGAATATTGAAGAGAAAAAAGAAGGTACAAAATAGTGGGAGATGGTGATTTTTTTAATGTGTGAGGGTCAAATTTAGACATTTGAAAATAATAACTGTAATAATTATATGTAATATTATTAAGCACTTATATATACGCCTTAAATATATTAATATATTAATTCATTTATTCCTCTCAGCAATAATATTGGAATTATTATACCAATTTTGCAGATAAGAAAGTGAAGACATAGAATGCCATGGAAGAGTTTATTGGTTAGGACAAAAACCAAACTCACTCAGAAGCTTATTAGCTCATAGTGTGAGAGAGCCAGGGAATGCCTAGCATGGCTGAGTTCATGCTCTTCAATGAAGTCATATCATCATTAGTTTCTTCTCTTTGGTTCCCTCTGAGTTGGATTTATTCTCAGCATGGCTCTTCCCCAGCACTCCCATCTCCCCAGCTTTTCTCGTGGTGGTGGCTTCTGATAACTTTAGATTCACATCCTTAGAACTCATTAACCTCAGAGGAAAGAGACTTTCTCTTTCCCAGTAGCTGCCACACAAATCTCAAGATGATATCAAGAGTTCTATCTTCAATTTTGGAGATTCCCCCTTTTGCCTGCTATTGAGTTTTACTATTATATTTTTAATTTCATTTACTGGATTCTTCAGATCCAGAATTTGTTGTGTGTGTGTGTGTGTTTTTAAATGACTTCTGCTTACTGAACTTCTTGTTTTGCTCATGCATTGTTTCCCTGTTTATTGAGTTGTCTGTGGCCTCTTGAATTTCATTGAAGTTCCTTAATTATTTTGAGTTCTTTTTCAGGCAACTAACAGGTTGCCATTTTTTGGTGATTAGTTACTGAAAAATTATTGTGTTGCTTTGTAGTATCATGTTTCTCCATACATGTTGTTGATAAATTTCTATGTATAAACTAGGTACTGTTAAGTAACAAAAATACTTCATATGTAGACCAATTTTTTTCTTTTTTCAAATATATTTTGAATATTTACTATACACCAAACATTATTAATTGTTCTTGCAAGTAGAATTGTGCCCACCTCCCCACCAAATATAAGTTGAAGTCCAAACCCATTCTTACCTGTAGAATGTGGCCTTACTTGGAAATAGGGTATTTGCAGATATGGCCAAGTTAAGAGGAGGTCAGTAGGGTGGAGTCTGATTCTATATGACTGTTGTCCTTAAAGTAAGAGAGGAATTTGGACATGCTCACACACAGAAAGGAGCCAATGGCCCTAGTGAAGACAAAACAGACTAGGAGAAAGCCATGTGCTACTAGATGCAGAGATTGGATTAAAGGAGTTGCCAACCCAGCAAGTCCAAGGAAGCTGGCCTTCACCAGAAGCTAGGAGAGGAAGGAGTTCTCCATTCCATATATCAGATAAAGAATGGCCCAGCTGACTCCTTGTCTTTGGAATTTTTTCCAGAACTCTGAGAGAATAAAATTCTGTTCTTCTGAGCCATCCAGTTGGTGGTACTTAGGCATAGCGGCCCTAGAGAACACATACAGAATTCTGTATTCTAACACTGAAGTATAGGTATATATTTTAATGGGCTCTGGAAAAAGCTCAATGATTTGATCAATTTGGGAAGTAAGATGATGCCGCAGCTTGTTCAGCTCTATGTAAATAGTTCGTATATTTAAAATAGGATTATGACTAATGTAGGACACTTTATTTACTAGTGAAACAAGACTCTGTTGCAATAAAGACATGTAAGGAACTTACAATACTACTGAGAGAGGAAGGCATATACTACCCCACCCCACAAAATAAGTCCAATCAATATAAAAGGATTTTTCCAGTTGGTGACACTGGTCCAGGTATGATGCCCTACTAATTTCTAGTGAAGGAGAGGCTATATTTGATTGGAAACACTTCAGGGCAGAGGCATGAGCTTAGGATTGTTTGGATTTGATAGTTTAAAACACAGACTTAAGGGGAAGGGCTTGCCTTGGTAACCATATGGACAGAGCCCCAGAGGCAAAGAGCACATGAAAGTGGGATATTAAAGGATGGAATTAACGGATTGGCCATATCTACACCATGGAAAGGGTAGTATTTGTCCCAACTGACCTTCATGGGCTGAAAGCTGAGGAGGGGTTGATTTTTGAAGTAGATTTAAGATGTTCTTATTACTGGAAGGGGAAATGGATATAAGGCAAGGGAAAAATGAAAATCTATCTTTATTATTGATTACTTCAATAATCTCATGAGATCCTAAAGTCGCCTAAACCAACCTAATGAAAGATCATTGAAGGATTGTCAAAACCAAGAGTCAGCAATAGGTAGGTGCTAATTGAGCAACATTATCAGAATTTTGACTTGTTCATCCTAGTACATTTTAGTCATCTCCTGAATATGTGCTAATTTACTTTTGGTCAGTTTGCTTTAGCAAATTGTATTTCACTTTTGTTTATAAAACTACAACTTACACTTATATAATGATGCCACTGGAGAAAGAATTTTGAGTGGTGTTTGGAATAAATAATAACTATAATTTGATGCATGGGGAGACTGTTCTCAAAGGTTAAATAATTCAAGATTCACATGGGCTGAGATGAAATAAAAAGTCTGTTTTGACTTCTTAGTTTGCTTGTTCTTCCCTATTCCTATTTTCCCTTCAGTGATTAATTTTTTCTAGGGAAAAGTTGAAATTTGATTTACTAATATGAACGACCAGGATGCCATTAGAATTCCAAATGGAAATAAAAAATACCTGCTTCTGTTTGACTCTTCGCAAAGGTTTTAACATTAATATATATCTGAGAAACACTATCTGTAATGTGAAATTGTTAGTATCTCATACCATAGTTGTAACATAGTTTTAAAATTACTTTTTTAAAAAATGTCATATACACAAGTACTGATTATTTTTTAATGAACTCTGACTTACTTACCACTCGGCTTCAAAAATTGTCGCTCATGGCCATTTCTTTCTTCTATGTTATGACCGAGTTTGCACTTTATAAAAGTAACCTTCTTTTTAGTGACAGTAACACTGGTTAAAGAAAAAAAAAAGAAGAAACTGTTTGACTTACAGTGAGGCTGGTGTCAGAAAACCAGTTAGGTAGCTATTGTGTTCATCTAGGTGAGAACCTGAATTTAATTAAGTGAGAGATTGGATTTTAAGAATATATATGTAAAAGATACAAGATGTATAATTTAGCCATTGGTTGAACAAGTAATGCTCTGAAAGAGTCCGACAAGGGATATATTGGTGTCATTTTATTTTTTCCTCATCAGTTTAAGCATCACCAACATGCTACTAAACTATTTTGAGTGCTCACTGGAGCTATAACTTCCTTTTGTAGTTAGTACCTGAAACCATGATAATAGATTTATGTAGCTTTCTTCTTCTATTAGATATATTTTTATTTTTTTTTTTGAGATTTTATTTATTTATTTGACAGACAGAGATCACAAGTAGGCAGAGAGGTAGGCAGAGAGAGAGGAGGAAGCAGGCTCTCCACCAAGCAGAGAGCTTGATGCGGAGCTTGATCCCAAGACCCTGGGATCCTGACCTGAGCCGAAAGACTTTAATCCACTGAGCCACCCAGGAGCCCTTTATTAACTATATTTTAAAATATTCATTTATTTTAGAGACAGAGCACATGTGGGGAGGGACAGAGGGTGAGAGGGGAGAGAGAGTCTCAAGCAGTCTTCACACACAGGACAGAACTCCATGTGGGGCTTGATCTCATGACCCCAAGATCATGACCTGATCCCAAACCAAGAGTTAGATGCGGAACCAACTGCACTACCCAAGCACCCCTATTTATGTAACATTCTGATTAAAATTTATACTCAGATTAAAATTTGTTACAAAGTTTTGTGGAATGAGAAAATTATTTTTGATCTCTTAGCTTTTGAGAGAGGAAGGAGAACATGTAGGTATGTACCCGAGACAAAATAGAAGCTTAATAAATATGACTGTGGAAATAAGTAAATATATTTTTCAAAAAATAGTTTAGAAACAATTCTTTAATTTTTGTTTTAAAAATCTCACCTAATTCTAGAAATTGCCTGGGTATGTCTGTAATAGGAATATGATAGAATATTTTGTCAATTATACTTCAATAAAGCTAAAAGAGTATACCATAGAATAAGATTGTGAAAGTGTAAATTAAAGAAGGAAAAACTCAACAGTAAAAAGAGAAGGAAGCAAGTAGATAACCATTTGCTGTTGTTGGTTTAGTTATGTACCTGTGAAAGTCAGGGGTCTGGTCTGGTTCTATGATCCTGTGAGTAAAATAAATTGTTTTTATTAAATGTATTTATATACAAATGTATATATTATATATACTCACACATACACACACAATCAGTATTTAGTACTCAGGAGGTTAACTTACAGCAATACTTTGTTTAACGTGTAGATAGCACAAACAAAAGATAAACATGACTTTGATTTCTAAATTTTTTATTGGAGTTTATATTGGCATTTTAGCACAACAAACCATGAAAAGTGACTCCGTTCCTACTCTGACTTCACCACTTGTAACAACATCAGTGAGGAAGACAGAAATTCTATGCTTTGATCATCAAAATACACTGTCTAGATAAACTGAGCACTTACAGGATGGCATTATGGGGGTTGATACCTACGAAAACACAGTGGAGTAGATAAAGTGCAACTTTATCTTTTCACCTTGGACATTTATAATTCCCATTGTAAGAAAAGCTTTCCCTAGCCATCCCCTCTTCCCCTCACCCCAATACTTCCAAGGAACTTACAGTACTTCCAGTAACATGTTTGGTCACCAAACTGCCAGAAATTGGAGTGCAATACTCTTTATATACAAATCTGCTTAGTATTCTCTGGAGAGTATCCATTTCATTGGTTCTACTCTGTCTGAGAGCAGATGGAGCCCTAAAGTGAGACCATTCTTATTTTTGAAAACCATAACCTCTTCTGGAAGCTGTTCTCTTTTTAATGAAGTAAGCTATCAGGACGGAAAAAAAAATCTTAACTTGTCTAATGTCTAGTATACATGGATAACTACTTTCTAATATGAAACACATACTTCTGAAATAATGTTTTCTTTAAACTGTGCAATAATTTACTTTAGACTTTAAAAATATCATCAGTTATTGTCTCTTTTTTAATTTAAATTGTGTTAAGATTTTATGAGTCCTCTCACTTGGGACACTCCACTCTCTCTGGGTTGATTATTTTTTTTGTGCTTTTTGGCATCAAAAGACAGGAATTAAAATGAAAACTTAATAAATAAAAAAGTTAAAAAGGCAACGTGGATAAATCATGGAAAGAATCTTTTAAATTAGTGGTCCCATTCAATGAAAAATCCAATTCCAAGAAATCAGTAAAACTTTGAGATTTCCTGTATCCTTAAAATCTTTTCAAAAGTCATGAGAATAGTAGCCACATAGCAGTGTGATTCCTCACTTATATTTGCAGATGTTAACAAAAATAGCCATATGATGACAGCTTTTCAGTTTGGTTAAATATAGAAACTGGTTAATTTCTAATTAAGAAATTAGAGCTCTGGGAGAGACACAGCATTTATTGGTTCATTCCTTCATTATTTAATTCAATAAGTATTACCAATAATCTGTTATGCTCTGTATAAGAAGCTAGAATTTTATTCTTTAAAAATTTTATTTATTTATTTGACAGAGAGAGACACAGCAAAAGAGGGAACACAAGCAGCGGGAGTGGGAGAAGGAGAAGCAGACTCCCGGGTGAGCAGGGAGTCCCATGTGGGGCTTGATCCCAGGAACCTGAGCTGAAGGCAGACGCTTAATGACTGAGCCATCTGGGTGTCCATTATGTTAGAATTTAAATTATGAATAAGATGCGTCCGTACTTTATGCCATACACATACCATTACTAAGTCTGAAATATGCGTGTCATGATAATCAAGGATTTATTTTTGTGCTTAAACTAGAACTCCCCCTGAAATGGAGGCCAATGGACTTAAGGAAACCTGGCATTAATAAAGTTTCTGCAATAGTTTGATAAAAGTGGTGAGTGCTCCAAGCATACTGGACTCAAAAAGATCCTGTGACAGTACCGTACTCAGCTTTTCAACAACTGTCTTATCACGTTCTATTTCTGTATATACTTTTTTTTTTTGCAGTAGTTCTATTACCTATAACAGTGACTGACACTCAATAAATATTTGTTAGATGGTTGAATGAAGCAGTAAATTACCATCGTCAATCACACTCATCAGAAAAAATTTTCATTAAGCAGCATTTGTATTTTGGATAAATGGCCTCTCTTGCCCCAAATTAAAGAATCAAGTTGACAGGCAACCAATTAAACTCATAAATACACCTTTCTATTTTAAAATTCAAAATTGGCGATGTAGTGTCAGGAATATAACATGATCTATGACATTAAGTGATGTTATTAACTGAATTTTAATGGTTATAGTCTTTTCCAAACTTAATTTATGAGTTTGTTTTGGTTTCATAGTTATATAAGGATTAGCATAAAGCATTTATAAGTTGCTGTGGTTGTTAGATCTTGTTCTCCGTGAAGGAATGAGGAAGCTAACCTGTCTAGACTCCCTCTTGGAGGCCCCTGCAGATTGTAAAGGGCAAAGAGTGACATTTATTGAGCACATGAATGCACTGGCGCAGCCTTCAGAGGTGGGAATGAGGATGGAGAACACTCAATAAACCATTTTGCTGTTTACATGATCTACTTCTGCTTTCTGAAAATCATTGGAAAATTCTTTTTTACTTTCTAGTTTTCAGAGATTGCAGAGACTGAAAGCTGCAGAGCACTTTTCCTTATTGTTTGAATATGACCAGAAATATCAATTTTGAAATGAAAATTGAAGCATTAAAAGCATGGCTTAAAGACAAAATACTCCAAAATACAGTCTTTCAGTACTGTACAGCACAAGTCTGTAATCCAGAGCATTTATTCAAGCATCAAATATGAGCCTGCCACGATTGTAGGCCCTTGGATTCAGCCGGGTAGAGAAAACAAAGCCTCTGAACTTAGGGGCTGATATTTTTCCTACTTGAGGACAGAGAGAAGAGTAGAAAAAAATACTGGAACAGTGATTTGGAATTGCAGTGCAAAGTCAGATGCTATTTAGCTTTTTGTCACTGGCAGGCATTTTGCTTTTGATTCCTCGTCCACAAAATGTGAAGTAGGGCTTTTTTTTTTTTTTAATCATTTTAAACTGATAGAGAAGTTCTAAGAATAGTACAGAATGCTCCCATGACATGTTGATTCATAAAACAGTTTCAGTACCCATTACAATGTCTCTTACAACAAAAGGGTCCAATCTAGTATCATATGTTGTGTGTAGTCCCCATATCTCTCCAGTTCCCTTTCATCCAGAATTATTCCTGAGTCTCTCTTTGACCTTCATGATCTTAAGTTATTTAAAAACTACAGACTAGGGGAACCCGGGTGGCTCAGTGGGTTAAGCCTCTGCCTTTGGCTCGGGTCATGATCCCAGGTTCCTAGGATCAAGCCCCACATCAGGCTCTCTGCTCAGCAGGGAGTCTGCTTCCTCCTCTCTCTCTCTCTGCCTGCCTCTCTGCCTACCTGTGATCTCTGTCTGTCAAATAAATAAATAAAATCTTAAAAAAAAAACAAAAAACCTAAAAAAACTACAGACTAACTGCTTTGTAGGATTTAGCATTATCCGGTGTTTTTTTTGTTTTGTTTTGTTTTGTTTTTTATTAGATTCAGGCCATTAGTTTCGTAGTATTGATCACATGCCTTTTTCACTGTACCCCATCAGATGGCACTTTGGGTTGTTTAGTCCCATCATCAGTAATGTTAACTTTGATCACTTGAGTAAGTGGTATCTTCCATATTTCTTCACTGTAAAGCTATTCTTTTCTCTTTTATAATTAATGTGTACTTTGTGAGGAGATACTTTACACAATATAAATCCCAGTCTTCATTCAACTTTCATTCACTAGTTTTGTTGATGTTTTTTGCCTGAA